>NW_024103459.1:0-36430 GCF_003945595.2 Pipra filicauda
GGGAAACAAGCCCCCAAGACAACCCCCCATTCACTCAAGTGTTACTTACCAGGTTGTCTTGCTGACCCCAGAATGCTTAGAATTCCCCATAGCAGAAGCTGCATCCTCATTATCCTCATGAGCCAATTTTCATTAATGTGAGGACAGCTGGGAGACTGTAGAAACATCAGTTGAACTTCAAAGTCTCCTGGTTTCTTTCTCTCCTCAGACTTAGAATCAGAGTTTTCTGTGGTTTCCCAAGTCTCAGTGCCAGGGTAAGACACTGGTTTATGAAGTTGCCTGACTGTCGCAGTCTGATGAGACTGGACTGTTTGCTAAAGAGGATGAGTTATGAGGTAGTCCAAACTCCTCTCTCTCAGCAATTGGAATATCAAAATTAAGGGGCTTTACTCGAGGAAAATGTGGAAAAAACAGAAGAAATAACAACCCTTTATTAAAAGATATATGTATGTTGACAAAAAACAGTAACAAAAACACAAAAGAACTAGACAGCAATCCTAGAAAAAGAAAGAAAAAACCCAAACAACAAAAAAGTCTAAATGTGTACTTCTCTGTCCTTTAGCAGAGTCCTAATCGTGGCCTGCAGGGGACGCTGTGGGATCTCTGGACGCGTAGGGTCTGCAATGCCCTGTCGTGGCCTGCAGGGGGTGCTGTTGGACCGCCGAAGATGTAGGGCCTGCAGTTCTCTGTCGTGGTCGGCAAGAGGCGCTGTGGGATCTCTGGCGGTCACCGTGCAGGGAGAGGGGTCTGGGGGTTGGTCTCGGGTCGTGCAGGGAGCCGACAACGGGGGGGACGGACCCTCCCCTCAGCAGTTCACCCCTCAACAGGACTCACTGTTCCCAGGTGACAATATTCCAAGGCTTTGCCCTCTCCTCCCAGCAAACACAGACCTCTCCGATGAAGAGAAGGAAAAAAAACGACCAGTAGCTCCCGGCAGGTGTCATGAGGCAGTGGCGGTGCAGGGCTGGTGGTCAGGCCTTCTGATTGCCACTGGAGTCTGGACTCTCAGTAGCTCTTCCTCCAGAGATCCCTGGATACCGTCCCTGACTCTGTCCCGGCGACAGAACCCAGCCATCTGCCCTCTCTCCCCTCCGAACACACATCCACCAAAAAAACCCCAAAAAACAGCAGTTCCTCTCTCCGCAGTCTCTCTAAATCACCCATCAGCAAGGCCAGGGTACATCTTTTGTAAATCTAATGACCCGGCCAGCTCAGCCAGGTACATCTTTTGTAAAACTAATAACCTCCCTTCCCCCCTTTTTCACTCAAACTCCGTTTTTCCTACAGTGAGAGGAGGGGGCAGGGGAAAGACAAATTTTCCTGAAGTCCTAACCTATAACATTATCCACCCCTAATTTTTCTTTCCCATGCTACCACACTTTATCAGATTGAGTCTTTGAACTTCAGACCTACATGCATTATTCTAACTATGTACACATCTGCTAATAGATATATACAAAAACAGATACAGGTACAGAGTTACATACAGATGCAAATATACAATTACAGCCAGTTCACCCAAAAATAAGGTCCCCTTGAGGTATACACCAAGTTTCTCCCTCTTCCTGCATCACCCACCAGGTGCAACCGGGTCCTTGGGCAAAAACAATCCCACTAATGGGTTTGCCTTTGCTCGAGGCAGGGTTAATCCAAACCTTTTTCCCCCAACATACCTCTCGCGTGAATCACGGGGACCTTATCTCCATCCACGGTGTGGAGGGACTCTAATTGGGCAGGGCCGGCTCGGCTGATGGAGCCTCTGGTGTTGACTAACCATGTAGCCTCTGCTAAATGCTGATCCCAGTGCTTGTCTGTCCCTCCACTCAACGCCTTCAGGGTAGTATTCAACAGTCCATTATGCCGTTCAACTTTCCCTACAGCTACTGCATGGTATGGGATGTGGTACACCCACTTGATGCCATGCTACTCCGCCCAGGTGGCAACTAAACTTTTCTTGAAATGAGTTCCATTATCTGACTCGATGTGCTCAGGGGTGCCATGTCGCCACAGGACTTGCTTTTCAAGGCCCAGGATGGTATTTCGAGCAGTGGCATGGGGCACCAGATACGTCTCCAGCCACCCAGTGGTGGCTTCCACCATGGTGAGCACATAGCGCTTGCCTTGGCGGGTTCGTGGCAGTGTGATGTAATCAACTTGCCAGGCCTCCCCATATCTATACTTACTCCAACGTCCACTATACCATAGGGGCTTCAGTCTCTTAGCCTGTTTAATGGCAGCGCAGGTCTCACAGTCATGGATAACCTGGGAAATAATGTCCTTGGTTAAGTCCACCCCTCAGTCTCGTGCCCATCTATGGGTGGCATCTCTGCCCTGATGACCTGAGGCATCATGGGCCCACCGTGCTAGGAACAACCCTTCCTTTGTTCTGCCAGTCCAGGTCTACCTGTGACACCTTGACTCATGCAGCTCGGTCTGCCTGTTCATTGCTGCGATGCTCCTCATTGGCTCGGCCTTTGAGCACATGGGCGTCTACGTGAGGGACTCTCACAGTGAGCTTCTCTGTCCAGGTAGCAATGTCTTGCCACGTATCAGCGGCCCAGATGGGTTTTCCCCCTGCATTTCCAATTGGCCTTCTTCCATCTGTCCAACCATCCCCACAGAGCATTGGCTACCATCCACGAGTCAGTGTAGATGTAAAGCTTTGGCCACTTCTCCCATTCAGCAATGTCCAATGCCAGCTGGACAGCTTTGAGCTTTGCGAATTGACTCAATTCTCCTTCCCCTTCAGTAGCTTCTGAAACTTGTCGGGTGGGTCTCCATACAGTTGCTTTCCATTTACGCTTCATTCCTACAAGGCGGCAGGAACTGTCAGTGAAGAGGGTGTAGCGTGCTTCTTCTTTTGGTAGTTTATCGAATTCTGGGGCTTCCTCAGCCCGTACCACCTGCTCTTCTTCCTCATCTGCTAGACCAAAACTCTCACCTTCCGGCCAATTTGTGATGACTTCTAGGATCCCAGGGCGATTCAGATTTCCAATACGGGCACGCTGTGTGAGCAGAGCGATCCACTTACTCCATGTAGCATCAGTGGCATGATGTGTAGTGGGCACCTTCCCCTTAAACATCCAGTTCAGCACTGGTAGTTGAGGTACCAGGAGCAGCTGTTCTGTGCCAATCACCTCTGAGGCAGCTTGTACTCCTTCATAAGCCGCTAGGATCTCCTTCTCTTTTGGGGTGTAGTTGGCTTCAGATCCTCTGTAGCTTCGGCTCCAGAACCCAAGTGGGCGTCCTCGGGTCTCGCTAGGCACCTTTTGCCAGAGGCTCCAGGAGAGACCTTTATTCCCAGCTGCAGAATAGAGTACATTTTTCACATCTGTCCCCGTCCTGACTGGCCCAAGGGCTACAGCATGTGCAATCTCTCATTTAATCTGTTTGAATGCTTGTTGCTGTTCTGGCAGAAAAGAGAAGAGAAACAGCCAGTTGGCCCTGGCAGGTGTGGGTGTGTGCAGGCTGTGGTTGAGTGGTTGACAAGGGAGAGGAGGGGTTGGTGTTTGGGCAGAGTCCAGCAGGTGATGTCTTTCATGTCTTGCAAGGCAAGGCAAGGCAAAGAGGAGCTTCTGTGCTGATGCTGTCACTTGTTTTTTGTGTCTGTTGGAACTGGAACAAGGATGTTTGTCTGGGAAAAGTGCTGCCCCTTCCCCAGTCACATGTTCTTTCTATTTTACCAGCAGTCCTTGGTCGGCTCCACGACCATCCAGCTGTCAGTGTTCATGACCTACCCATCAGCCCCTTCTCTTCTGGGCTCCTACACTTGCCAACCCTAAGCTGCTCCTAAGTTCTCTTGCTGTCAGTTCATAAAGACATCTTGTCAAGTGTTACTGATTTAGAAACTAAACCCTGACATCTTTGTCTTTGCCAAAGATGTGTGTGAAAGGGCAGTGCTGGTGCAAAGCAGTGTTGAGCTTCACACTGGGTGATTGACAGTTTCCTCTGCATCACCCATGCACCCTGAGTTTCTTTGAAAAGTACTTTTCACTCCAAATGTGACACCACATTAGCCTGTAGGACATCCTGTCCCCAAATGGATAACTGTAAATATAATAATAAAAAAGTGACCCCCTCCATTATTCAAGAAAACTTGTACCTCTGTACTAAAAGCATCCAAGGGTCATGTCCCCCAGTTTTCTGGGGCTGCACTCTGGGGGTGTGGGGCTTTGGTTCTTTGGTTGCCAGGGGCCACTGTGAGTCACTGAGCCGGGGTGGGGACAATGGGCAGGGCTGGCTGGGACAGGCTGTGGCGCCTGTGACATAAAAGGGAAGTGTCCCCGTGGGGCAGCTCTGCAGGGCCCATCAGGGGATGCTGCCCAGTGCAGCCTGTGCTGTGGGGAGCGCGCACACAGGGAGAGGCTGGGCCGGACGAGGGCCGGGGCAGCAAGGCCGCCCCAGGGAGTGGGTTCTGCCCCTGCCTGCAGGGCCCAGCCCCTGGCAGGAGTGCCTTGGGCAGGGCCCGGTGCTGCTGCTGGGGCAGTGGGTGAGACCTTGCCGCCTGCCAGCTGCCTGGACCCCTGTCCTTGCTGAGCCACATCCCCGAGGCTCCCGTCCCCGCTCCCCCAGCGCCAGCTCCCTCCTTCCCAGCCCCAGCCAAGCCCTTCTCCTTCTCTGTGTCCTCCTGCAGGCCATGGCTTTCACAGTATTTCTTTTGGTGCTTGTGCTTGTGCAAAGCATCATCCAGTCCCTGCAGGCGGTCGGGGAGGGGCTGCACAAGACTCACTGATCTTGGAGGTCTTTTCCAAGCTGAAGGACTCTGGGATTCTGTGATCGTGTGCTGGATTCAGCTGGGTCCATGTTAGCAGCATTAGTTTGCTCCCAAAGTTTCCTCGCTGTCAGCTCTTGTGGTCTAAGGCTTGAACTCCTTTAGCTCCTTGTGCTGAGCTGCTGATGGGAAACGAGAGGCCTCCGCGAGCAGATTCCTGGTGTTCCCTGTAGAACAGTGAGGGGGAAGGTGTTGTCAAGTGGGAAGAGGAGTTTGTGTGTGGCCTCCTATGTGGCCTTGGCACCTTTGAGGGGCTTGAAGGAGAAAAGAGCTTTGTTAAAGTGAGAAGTGAAATAGTGTGTTGGCTGTGGGAATGGGAAGAGGAACGGGGAATGGGAAGGGAAAGAGGAATGGAAAGGCATCTGCTGATGCTGTCATTTGTTTGTTATGTCTGCGTGTAGCACGGAGATTGCCAAAACCAGTACACAGTTGAAAGCTGAACAAAACAACATTTATTCCAAAGAAAGTAGCAAACAAAATGAGAAACCGAGAGACAGAAAAGAGAAGGGAAACAAGCCCCCAAGACAACCCCCCATTCACTCAAATGTTACTTACCAGGTTGTCTTGCTGACCCCAGAATGCTTAGAATTTCCCACAGCAGAAGCTGCATCCTCATTATCCTCATGAGCCAATTTTCATTAATGTGAGGACAGCTGGGAGACTGTAGAAACATCAGTTGAACTTAAAGTCTCCTGGTTTCTGTCTCTCCTCAGACTTAGAATCAGGGTTCTGCCCTGTTTTCAGCCCTACCTCACAACTGACAGCCTGATATCCAAAATTGCATACAACCAAAGATTCCGCCCAGACCAAAGGTACCAGCACAGAAAGCTCTTGCTGCCCATGGAGTGCCCAGGCTGACAAACCAACTGAACCACAAAGTCAAATCTTCCAGGCTTCCTTTCCTGGTGATAAAGGGTGTTGTTTCCTGTTTTCAGACCTGCTTCCCAAATGCCAGCCCGAATCCCATAATTGCACACGAACAAAGATTACTCTCAGAACAAGGTGCCAGCACAGAAAACTCTGGCTGCCCATAGAGTGCACTGGCTGAACCACAAACTGCATCACAAAGCCAAACCTTCCAGTCTTTCTTGCCTGACGTAATGGCTGTTGTTTTCATTTTTTCAGATCTGCCTCCCAACTACCAGTCCAAATCCCAAAATTGCGTACAAACAAAGATTCCTCGCACAACAATAATGCCAGCAGAGAAAGCTCTTGCTGCCCATGGAGTCCCCAGCCTGGCTAACCCGTTGCACCACAAAGCCAAAGCTTCCAGTCTTTCTTTCCTGGCGATATGGGCTGTTGTTTCCTGTTTTCATAACTGCCTTCTAACTGCCGGCCCGACTCCAAAAATTGCCTAAAAACAAAGATTCCTCCCACACCAAAGGTGCCAGCACAGAAAGCTCTTGCTGTTCATGGAGTCCCCAGGCTGGCCCACCAAGTGCACAACAAAGTCAAATCTTCCAGTCTTTCTTTCCTGGAGATATGGGCTGTTGTTTCCTGTTTTCAGCCCTGCCTCCCAAATGCCAGCCCGACTCCCAAATTGCATATGGACAAAGATTCCTCCCCCACCAAAGGTGCCAGCACAGAAAACTCTTGCTGCCAATGGAGTCTCCAGGCTGACAAACCAACTGAACCACCAAGCCAAAGCTTCCAGTTGTTCTTTCCTGGGGATAAGGACTGTTGTTTCCTGCTTTCAGATCTGCCTTCCAGCTGCCAGCCCTATTCCCAACATTGCATACAGATGAAGATTATTCCCAGAACAAAGGTGCCAGCACAGAAAACTCTTCCTGCCCAGAGAGTGCCCAGGTTGACCCACCAAACACACCAGAAAGCCAAAGCTTCTAGTCTTTCTTGCCTGGCGTAATGACTGTTGTTTAATTTTTAAGACCTACCTCCCAACTGCCAGCCCGACTCCCAGAATTGCATAGAAACAAAGATTCCTCCCACACCAAAGGTGCCAGCACAGAAAGCTCTTGCTGCCCATGGAGTCAACCAGGCTTGTCCAACAACTGAACCAAAAAGCCAAATATTCCAGGCTTTTTTTCCTGGGGATAAGGTCTGCTGTTTCCTGTTTTCAGCCCTGCCTCCCAACTGCCAGCCCGACTCCCAAAATTACATACAAACAAAGATTCCTCCCACACCAAAGGTGCCAGCACAGAAAGCTCTTGCTGCCCATGGAGTCACCAGGCTGAAAAACACAACTGCAACAAAAAACCATAGCTTCCAATCTTTCTTTCCTGGGGATAAGGGCTGTTGTTTCCTGTTTTCAGATCTCCCTCTCAACTTACAGCCTGACTCCCAAAATTACATACAAACAAAGATTCCTCCCCCACCAAAGGTGCCAGCACAGAAAGCTCTTGCTGTCAATGGAGTCTCCAGGCTGACAAACCAACTGAACCACCAAGTCAAAGCTTCCAGTCTTTCTTTCCTGGGGATAAGGGCTGTTGTTTCCTGCTTTCAGATCTGCCTCCCACCTGCCAGCCCTATTCCAGAAATTGCGTACGGATGAAGATTCCTCTCAGAACAAAGGTGCCAGCACAGAAAGCTCTTGCTGCCCATGGAGTCACCAGGCTGAAAAACACAACTGCAACAAAAAACCATAGCTTCCAATCTTTCTTTCCTGGGGATAAGGGCTGTTGTTTCCTGTTTTCAGATCTCCCTCTCAACTTACAGCCTGACTCCCAAAATTACATACAAACAAAGATTCCTCCCCCACCAAAGGTGCCAGCACAGAAAGCTCTTGCTGTCAATGGAGTCTCCAGGCTGACAAACCAACTGAACCACCAAGTCAAAGCTTCCAGTCTTTCTTTCCTGGGGATAAGGGCTGTTGTTTCCTGCTTTCAGATCTGCCTCCCACCTGCCAGCCCTATTCCAGAAATTGTGTACGGATGAAGATTCCTCTCAGAACAAAGGTGCCAGCACAGAAAGCTCTTGCTGCCCATAGAGTGCTCAGGTTGAGACACCGACTGCAACACAAAGCCAAATCTTTCAGGCTTTCTTTCCTGGGAATAAGGGATGCTGTTTCCTGTTTTCAGACCTACCACCCAACTGCCAGCCCAACTCCCAAAATTGCATACGGACGAAAATTCCTTCCACACCACTGGTGCCAGCACAGAAAGCTCTTGCAGCCCAAGGAGTGCCCAGGTTGACAAACCCAACTG
Organism: Pipra filicauda; assembly: GCF_003945595.2. Lineage (NCBI taxonomy): Eukaryota > Metazoa > Chordata > Aves > Passeriformes > Pipridae > Pipra > Pipra filicauda. The sequence continues at coordinate 7,933 of NW_024103459.1, forward strand.
CACCACAAAGCCAAAGCATCCAGGCTTTGTTTCCTGGAGATATGGGCTGTTGGAGATATGTTTCCTGTTTTCAGACCTGCCTCCCAAATGCCAGCCCGACTCCCAAACTTGCAGACAAATAAAGACTTTTGCTGCAAAGGTGCCAGCACATAAAGCTCTTGCTGCCCATGGAGTGCACAGACTGACACACAAACTGCACCAGAAAGCCAAAGCTTCCAGTCTTTCTTTCCTGGGAATAAGGCCTACTGTTTCCTGTTTTCAGACCTATCTGCCAACTGCCAGCCTAACTCCCAAAGTTCCATATGGACGAAGATTACTCCCACACCAAAGGTGCCAGCACAGAAAGCTCTTGCTGCCCAAGGAGTCTCCAGGCTGACAAAACAAATGCACCACAAAGCCAAAGTTTCCAGTCTTTCTCTCCTAGGGATAAGGCCTACTGTTTCCTGTTTTCAGCCCTGCCTCCCAACTACCAGCCCGACTCCCAAAATTGCATACGGACGAAGATTCCTCCCAAATCAAAGGTACCACCATAGAAAGCTCTTGCTGCCCATGGAGTCCCCAGCCCTGCCCACCAAGTGCACCACAAAGTCAAAGCATCCAGGCTTTCTTTCCTGGGGATAACGGCTGTTGTTTCCTGTTTTCAGACCCGCCAACAAACTGCCAGCCCTACCCGCCAAAATTGCATAAAAAAAAGTACCTCACAGACGAAAGTTGCAAGCACAGAAAGCTTATGCTGCTCATGGAGTGCTCAGCATGGCCCAGCAACTGCACCACAAAGCCAAAGTTTCCAGGCTTTCTTTCCTGGGGATAAAGGCTGTTATTTCCTGTTTCAGCCTCGCATCCCAACTCCAAGCCCTACCCCCAAAATTGCATACGGATAAAAATTTTTCACACACCACTGGTGCCAGCACAGAAAACTCTTGCTGCTTATGGAGTCCCCAGGCTGACACACCAACTGCACCTAAAAGCCAAAGCTTCCAGACTTTTTTTCCTGGTGGAAAGAGTTGCTGTTCCCTTTTTTCTGCCCTGCTCTGCAATAGCCGGTTCCATGACCTGGAAAAGTGTATGTAAATGGAGATTCTTGCCAGACAAAAGGTGCCACCACAGAAAGGTCTTGTTGCCCAACGAGTGCCCAGGCTGCCCCAACAACTGCACCTCCAAGCCAAAGCTTCCAGAATTTTTTTTCCTGGTGGAAAGAGCTGCTGTTCCCTTTTTTCAGCCCTGCGATGCAATGGCCAATCCTACCTCCTGAGAAATAGAATCCAAATGAAGATTTGTGCCAGACAAAAGGTGCCACCACAGAAAGATCTTTGCTGCCCAAGAAGTGCCCAGGCTGCCCCAACAACTGCACCTCAAATCCAAAGCTTCCAGACTGTTTTTCCTGATGGAAAGAGCTGCTGTTCCCTTTTTTCAGCCCTGCGCTGCAATGACCTGTACCACCTCCTGAAAAATTGAATGCAAATGAAGATTCGTGCCAGACAAAAGGTGCCACTACAGAAAGTTCTTGCTGCCCAAGAAGTGCCCAGGCTGGACCTAGTACACCTTAAATCCAAAGCTTCCACATTGTTTTTTCCTGGTGGAAAGAGCTGCTGTTCCCTTTTTTCTGCCCTGTGCTGTAATGGCCGGTCCCACCTTTTAAATAAATTGAATCGAAATGAAGATTGCTGCCAGACAAAAGGTGCCAGCACAGAAAACTCTTGCTGCCCAAGAAGTGCCCAGGCTGCCCCAACAACTACACCTGAAGCTAAAGCTTCCAGACTTTTTTTCCTGGTGGAAAGAGCTGTTGTTCCCTTTTTTTAACCCTGGTCTGCAATGGTCTGTCCCACCTCCTGAAAAATTGAATCCAAATGAAGATTCTTGCCAGACAAAAGGTGCCACCACAAAAGGATGTTTACTGCCCAAGAAGTGCTGAGGTTGCCCCAACAACTGCACCTCCAAGCCAAAGCTTCCAGACTTTTTTTCATGGTGGAAAGAGCTGCTGTTCCCTTTTTCCTGCCCTGTGCTGCAATGGCCAGTCTCACCTTTTAAAAAATTGAAAGCAAATGAAGATTGCTGCCAGACAAAAGGTGCCACCATAGAAAGCTCTTTGCTGCCCAAGAAGTGCCCAGGCTGCCCCCCCAACTGCACCTGAAGCCAAAGGATCCAGACTTTCTTGCCTGGAGGAAAGGGCTGCTTTTCCTTTTTTTTCAGCCCTGCTCTGCAATGGCCAAAATAGATCCAAAAATTGAGTGCAAATGAAGATTGTTGCCAGATAAAAGGTGCCACCACAGAAGCTCTTTCTGCCCAAGAAGTGCCCAGGCTGTTGCACCAACTGCCCCTCAAAGCGAAAGCATACGGGCTTTCTTTTTTGGGATAAAGGCTGTTGTTTGTTTCTTTTCGGAACCCTGCACTCGTCTCCGAAATCTGAAGACAAACGACACTTTATCCCAAAGATGAGGTGCCCAATCCATGCGTCCCTTGATGCTCTCCCAGTGCCACATCAGGATCCTGTGCAGCAACACGTGCTGCGTTGTCTCCTATGGCAAAAGCAGGTGTTCCCGACTCCAGGGCTCTTCCCCGATCCAGTATGGCAAGAGCAGGGGACGGAGTATCTCGGCACCTCAGTTACTTCTGGCAAGACTCCATCCCTCCCAGAGCCTTTGGGAGACCTGCCGGAGTCACACACAGGAGCCCCTCTGGCCAGGTCTCCCTGCTGCCGGGGAGGGGCGGGGAAGAGCAGAGCCCGCTCCTCGCCGAGGATGCACATGGCAGCAAAAGGCTGCGGGTAGGAGTGGGAGCCCAGGCCATTGCCGTCTAAGATTCCCAGGAGCAGGTGGCCCAGCAGCTCCTGTCCCCAAGACACCGGTTCTCAATCCATGGCTCCCGGGAAGCTGCGGCTTTGCCGGAGGAGAAGATCCTTTCTGTGGTGCTGGACAAGATCGTCCAGTGATGAAGGCAAGTGTTTCCAACTCCAGGGCTGTCTCTTGAGCCGCTTCTAGAGTAGAATATCAGGGAATATCTCCGCATCTCTGTTCCTTCCTGCGATAGCCTCCATCCCTTCCCCAAGCTCGGGCAGTCCTGGTGGACTGCAGACAGATTAGCCTCTGCCTAAGGGGCAAAATCCAGCCTATACGGTGTAAGGGGGATACTTTTGAATTAGATGATCAATGGAGCATAGAGGCGTGAGAACGGAATCATATTAGGATGTGAAACCAGCTAGAGTATGGTACAATGTAACTTATGGCACAAGCTAATTGTAAGGTCCATTGTGCTTTTTAGCAAGTCAGCTTGATATCCCCTATTATCAGAGCTGAGTTCTTCCTTGGTTTTGCTACATATTGCAAGATAGATACATCTACCCTTGAAACACAATGGTAGAGGTCATCCATAGGGGTGAGAAAGATGATGATGGGAGGAAGATTATGTGGGCAGGGGTCGCTGGCCCCTTGCCCTACAAGTAGGGCATGCGCAGGCTGTTGCCATTAGGTAATGATTAGGCGGGGTTTGGCTGCCATTCAGGCATCCCCTTATACTACGTACTGGCCCTACGTAGTGTAATGTGGAACTGATAAAAATGGGGTGTCGGAGCTGCTGAGTCGAGCGATGCTCATTCTACCACCGAGACTGTGTTGCTCCGCAGGGACGCCCGCTAAGCACAGGTACCGACCAGCTGCTGCAGATCCTGACAGCCCTGGCCTGTCTGTGTGGGTAAGCACAGTTTGATAGGAAGCAACTGAGAGAACAAACTTTTTAATATCCTTTTAGTGTTCCTTTAACTCCCCTTTTATGTTTATAGTCTTTTTTTTTTCCTTTAGTTTCCCTTTTTACTAACCAATATCGTGTTATCCATAATACTGTGTTAAGATCCTTATTTTGTTTCCCCTTTTTCACTAGTTAATACTGTATTAAATGCTGTTTGTAGTGTTTGTTTTAATGCCACCCGATAAGGTAGTTATTTTGTATCCTTTTTTAGTTTTTAATTCCTCTTGCTAAGTTTATTACTATTATTATTATTCTCACTGTAATAAAAGATATTTTGTGTGCTTGAGTATTTTTTGGCACTTGTCTTTATTCCGGACACGTATCCGAACGCACTGCTACATACGGCAAGGACTTCCAGTAGTTCAGTTTTGAGCCAGTAGGGCACTGCAGTACTGTTGTGTAAACACTAAATAAGGAGAAGGGGAAGGAAGAAAATAGAAACTTTTTTTTGTTTGGTTGCAAATAGTTTTTTTTCACGTGGGTTTAGGGTGGATATTTGGGAAAGGTTCTTCCCTCCGAGGGTGGTTGGCACTGGACCAGGCTCCCCAGGGCAGTGGTCACAAACCAAGGCTGGCAGAGTTCAGGCACACGGTGTGACTCTTGGGGTCGGTCCTGTGCCGGGCAAAGGCTTGCACTCGACGCTCCTCGTGGGTCCCTCCCAACTCAGCATGTTCTGTGATGGTGCGATGAGTTCCCTGTCTTTCAACACTTTTGTTCTTTTTAGGGCTCCTCGCTGCCCGGGGGCCGAAGCGCGCCTTCCGCGCGCCTGCTTCCCTGGCCGTTGTGGCGGCCGCAGCCAGGCGCTGAGTGCCCGCTCCCCGCGCGGGCAGGGCCGCTGGCTCCAGGAGTGGCGGGGCAGCGCCGGCGCCTCGAGGATTCCCGGGATTCCCTCGCCGGTTTCCAGGCAACGCTCCCCGCGCGCTCCGCGCTCCACGGCCGAACGTGCGCAGCCAATGGGAGGCGGTGGAGTGGGCGGGGCGAGGCGGGGATTGGGCGGGGCGAGGGCGGGGCCGAGAGGGGCGGTTGGTGGGGGTTGGGTGAGGGTGGGAGCGGGCGGGGCCGGGAGCGGGAGCGCTGCCGCTGAGCGACCCCCGGGCAGCGACCCCCGGGCAGTGGCCCCGGTGCGCGGCCCCAGGGGAGAGACCTCCGGCGAGTGGCCCCCGGTGCGCGGCCCCGGGGGAGAGACCCCCCGTGCGCGGCCCCCGGCGAGTGGCCGCTGGTGAGCGGCCCCCAGTAAATGACAGCCGGTGAGCGACCCGCGGTGAAGAAGCCCCGGTAAGTGAGCCCTGGGGAGGGACCGCGGTGAGCGGCCCGCGGTGAACAACCCCTGGCAAGTGAGCCCCGGGGAGGGACCCTCGGCAAGTGACCCCCGGTGAGTGAGCCCCGGGGAGGGACCCCCAATGAGTGAGCCCCGGGGAGGGATCCCCGGGGCGCGGCCCCCGCGGGGTGTCGGGCCGGGGCTGGGCGCGTTCCTTCCCCGTGCAGGGCCGAGCGGGGCCGTGGCGGGAGCGGGGCCGGAGCGGAGCCGGCCGGGGGGGCAGAGGGGAGCCCTGAGCCGCCTTCTGCCGAGGGGGCTGATGGAAAGGAGCCTGCGCTGGGAGGACCGGGGCACGTGGCCCGAGGCTGAGGCAGGGGAGCTTCTTCAGGTCAGCTCCTGGAGAAAGGTTTCTCGCTGTGTTTTTCGGGGGGGGCTCGGGCACTGCAATGGGTTGCCCAGGCGGAGCCAGCACGCCGGCAGGTGTTTCAGAGGCACCTGCATCTGGCCATGGCTGACACGCTTTAGTGGTTTGGGGGTTCCTGGGGCAGTGCTGGGTTGACAGTTGGACTTGATGGAATCATGGAACGGGCTGAATTGGGAGGGTTCCACCGGCACCGTGGAGTCCAGCTCCTGAGTTTTAGGCACCACTAAAGGAACTGAATCTGCGTCGAGCTGTTTGGCTCCAAAAACTCTTCTGCCCCTAGTCTACACTGCAAAGTAAAACAAAACAGACCGTGCAAAATAGAGGCCTGTGTTCCCCCCCAAGGGAAGGCAGGCAGTTACAAACCAGGACAATAAATCAAAAAGAGCTTACATTCATGGTCCCCCCAGTTGTATGACACATCAAACCAGTCCGCTGTTACCCATGTAGAACTCTCATCAGGAACCCCAAACTTTCTTGTGTGTATTTGTATAGATATGTATATATACACATACATATGTATAGATATCTATTTGTGTGTATCTCTAAAAGATTCTGTATCTTTGGAAGTGATATTGGCATGCTATTGTTGTGTGGCAACAAGTGGACTTAAAAGGTTACAACACTTTAGGAGATCGCCTTTCTGCTTGTGGGTTCTACTTTTTAAAGAAGGTAACAAGAAAAGAACTCTTTAGCCAAATATAAGGTAAGGGCTCCTCGCTGCCCGGGGGCCGAAGCGCGCCTTCCGCGCGCCTGCTTCCCTGTCCGTTGTGGCGGCCGCAGCCAGGCGCTGAGTGCCCGCTCCCCGCGCGGGCAGGGCCGCTGGCTCCAGGAGTGGCGGGGCAGCGCCGGCGCCTCGAGGATTCCCGGGATTCCCTCGCCGGTTTCCAGGCAACGCTCCCCGCGCGCTCCTCGCTCCACGGCCGAACGTGCGCAGCCAATGGGAGGCGGTGGAGTGGGCGGGGCGAGGCGGGGATTGGGCGGGGCGGGGGCGGGGCCGAGAGGGGCGGTTGGTGGGGTTTGGGTGAGGGTGGGAGCGGGCGGGGCCGGGAGCGGGAGCGCTGCCGCTGAGCGACCCCCGGGCAGCGACCCCCGGGCAGTGGCCCCGGTGCTCGGCCCCAGGGGAGAGACCTCCGGCGAGTGGCCCCCGGTGCGCGGCCCCGGGGGAGAGACCCCCCGTGCGCGGCCCCCGGCGAGTGGCCGCTGGTGAGCGGCCCCCAGTAAATGACAGCCGGTGAGCGACCCGCGGTGAAGAAGCCCCGGTAAGTGAGCCCTGGGGAGGGACCGCGGTGAGCGACCCGCGGTGAACAACCCCTGGCAAGTGAGCCCCGGGGAGGGACCCGCGGCAAGTGACCCCCGGTGAGTGAGCCCCGGGGAGGGACCCCCAATGAGTGAGCCCCGGGGAGGGATCCCCGGTGCGCGGCCCCCGCGGGGTGTCGGGCCGGGGCTGGGCGCGTTCCTTCCCCGTGCAGAGCCGAGCGGGGCCGTGGCGGGAGCGGGGCCGGAGCGGAGCTGGCCGGGGGGGCAGAGGGGAGCCCTGAGCCGCCTTCTGCCGAGGGGGCTGCTGGAAAGGAGCCTGCGCTGGGAGGACCGGGGCACGTGGCCCGAGGCTGAGGCAGGGGAGCTTCAGGTCAGCTCCTGGAGAAAGGTTTCTGGCTGTGTTTTTCGGGGGGGGGGCTCGGGCACTGCAATGGGTTGCCCAGGCGGAGCCAGCACCCCGGCAGGTGTTTCAGAGGCGCCTGCATCTGGCCATGGCTGACACGCTTTAGTGGTTTGGGGGTTCCTGGGGCAGTGCTGGGTTGACAGTTGGACTTGATGGAATCATGGAACGGGCTGAGTTGGGAGGGTCCCACTGGCACCGTGGAGTCCAGCTCCTGAGTTTTAGGCACCACTAAAGGAACTGAATCTGCATCGAGCTGTTTGGCTCCAAAAACTCTTCTGCCCCTAGTCCTCTGTTCTTTACCCGTGTAGAACTCTCATCAGGAACCCCAAACTTTCTTGTGTGTATTTGTATAGATATGTATAGATATGTAGAGGTAGATAGATATACATACATAGATATGTATAGGTATACATTTGTGTGTATCTCTATAAGATTCTGTATCTTTGGATGTGATATTGGCATGCTATTGTTGTGTGGCAACAAGTGGACTTAAAAGGTTACAACACTTTAGGAGATCACCTTTCTGCTTATGGGTTCTATTTTTTAAAGAAGGTAACAAGAAAAGGACTCTTTAGCCAAATATAAGTTAAGACATTAATCCGAGCAAATGTATGGATTTTTATTTCCAATTGTACAACAAGTCATTCAACTATTTGCATACTCCAAAGCTGGGTTGGAAACTTCTCCCTCAGAAACAAGAAAAACTGTTTTCCGAGGCTGTTACTGACAGCCATGGCAGAGTTTCCAATAACAACTCTCCATTCTTGAAATGCAAAGCCTGAAAAATGAAACAAGCGTTAACCTGGAATTCTTGTTGCCAGCACTGATCTGGACAGAAGTTATTAGAGAGTGGAGCAAAGCTAGCACCACAAATAACCTTGGGCTCTCTAGCACCGCTCTGCATTCATTGGTCATGGCACCAAAGTTTTGCTTTTCAACCCATCTGCTAAGGAAACCTTGCCAGAAAAGTGAGCTTATAACACTACTTTTCTTAAGAAGTTAGGAGGCCTTAATCCAGTGTACACAGATGAGACCCTGAAATAGGAGAGAGGCCAGTTGCTGATGATCAGTGCAGATGAGGAATCAGCTCTGCTGAGTAGGCTTCAAGCTTTGTGATTTTTACAAGTGCACTATTTCAACTCTGTTGTAGAAGAAACACTCTTTTCTGTTTGATCAACTTTCCACTTTCAGAATACTGGAGTTTATCCCTCAAATTCAGCCTGTAGTTTCAAAAGATAAAAATCCTTCGAGGAAACCTTTCAACCTCAGTAGCCAATTGCAACATGCCCAGGGAAGATCAGCAACAGCACCATTCAGTAAATACACTGTTCTGGACCAGACATCCCAGAGAGATTGAGCTCAAGTGCTAAACCCCATAGAGTGTCAACTGCCATAAGAGCTGATTTTTGGCTTTGCTGAGATTCTCTCTTGTTTCCTTTGGTGTACCTGGCACATCTGGAGCAAGGGCTCAGGGCAAAAGTACATCCTTAGCAGGGTCAGTGCAGATCATGTCACAAGAGTATCGATTTCTGTAATTAAGGAAGGCAATTAGATACAGGAATTTATTTTTCTAGCCCCTCTTTCTCGACTACCGGTGTCTTACTTCATCATGCCCTGTGAGCAGTCCCAGTGCTCTGTGATTGATGCCGTAAGGGACTTGCTAACAGGGAACAAACACCTCCTAGAAAAAAGGTGCCACCACAGAAAGTTCTTGCTTCCCAAGAAGTGCCCAGGCTGCCCCAGCAACTGCACCTGAAGCCAAAGGATCCAGACTTACTTTCCTGTGGAAAAGAGCTGCTCATCCATTTTTCAGCCCTGCGCTACAATGACCAAAATAACTCCCAAAATTGAATCCAACTAAAGATTCCTGCCAGAAAAAGGTGCCACCACAGAAACCTCCTGCTACCCAAGAAGTGCCCAGGCTACCCCACCAACTGTACCTGAAGCCAAAGGATCCAGACTTTCTTTGCTGGGGGAAAGGGCTGCTGTTCCCTTTTTTTAACCCTGCGCTGCAATGGCCTGTCCCACCTCCTTAGAAATAGAGTCCAACTGAAGATTCCTGCCAGAGAAAAGGTACCACCACAGAAAGCTCTTTGCTGCCCAAGAAGTGCACAGCATGCCCCACCAACTGCACCTCAAAGCCAAAGCTTCCAGACTTTTGTTCCTAATGGAAACAGCTGCTGTTCCATTTTTCAGCCCTGCGCTGCAATGGTCTGTCCCACCTCCTTAAAAAATTGAATCCAAATGAAGATTCCTGCCAGACAAAAGGTGCCACCACCGAAAGCTCTTTGCTGCCCAAGAAGTGCCCAGGCTGCCCCAACAACTACATTTAAAGCCAAAGCTTCCAGACTGTTTTTCCTGGTGGAAAGAGCTGCTGTTTCCTTTTTACAGCCCTGCGCTGCAATGGCCAGTCCCACCTTTTGAAAAATTGAAAGCAAATGAAGATTCCTGCCAGACAAAAGGTGCCACCACAGAAAGATGTTTGCTGCCCAAGAAGTGCTAGGGCTGCCCCACCAACTGCACCTCAAAGCCAAAGCTTCCAGACTGTTTTTCCTTAGGGAAAGGGCTGCTGTTCCCTTTTTTCAGCCCTGCGATGCAATGACCTGTCCAACCTCCTCAGAAATAGAGTCCAAATGAAGATTCCTGCCAGACAAAGGGTGCCACCACAGAAAGGTCTTGCTGCCCAAGAAGTGCCCAGGCTGCCCCACCAACTGCACCTCAAAGCCAAAGCTTCCAGACTGTTTTTCCTGGTGGAAAGAGCTGCTGTTCCCTTTTTTCAGCCCTGCACTGCAATAGCCTGTCCAACCTTTTGAAAAATAGAATCCAAATGAAGATTCCTGCCAGACAAAATGTGCCACCACAGAAAGATGTTTGCTGCCCAAGAAGTGCCCAGACTGCCCCAAGAACTACACTTGAAGCCAAAGGTTCCAGATTTTTTTTCGTGGTGGAAAGAGCTGCTGTTCCGCTTTTTTAAACCTGCGCTGCAATGACCTGTCCCACCTCCTGAAAAATAGAATCCAAATGAAGATTGCTGCCAGACAAAAGGTACCACCACAGAAAGATCTTTGCTGCCCAAGAAGTGCCCAGCCTGCACCACATACACCTGAAACCAAAGCTTCCAGACTGTTTTTCCTGGTGGAAAGAGCTGCTATTCCCTTTTTTCAACCCTGCTCTGCAATGGCCGGTCCCACCTTTTGAAAAATTGAAAGCAAATGAAGATTCCTGCCAGACAAAAGGTGCCACCACAGAAAGATGTTTGCTGCCCAAGAAGTGCCCAGGCTGCCCCACCAACTGCACCTGAAAGCCAAATCTTCCAGACTTTTGTTCCTAATGGAAAGAGCTTTTGTTCCCTTTTTTCAGCCTTGTGCTGCAATGGCCTGTCCCGGCTCCTGAAAAATAGAATCCAACTGAAGATTGCTACCAGACAAAAGGTACCACCACAGAAAGATCTTTGCTGCCCAAGAAGTGCCCAGACTGCCCCAAAAACTACACTTGAAGTCAAAGGTTCCAGACTGTTTTTCCTGGTGGAAAGAGCTGCTGTTCCGCTTTTTTAACCCTGTGCTGCAATGGCCTGTCCCACCTCCTGAAAAATAGAATCGAAATGAAGATTCCTGCCAGAAAACGGGTGCCACCACAGAAAGATCTTTGCTGCCCACGAAGTGCCCAGTCTGCCCCAACAACTACACTTGAAGCCGAAGGTTCCAGACTTTTGTTCCTTAGGCAAAGAGTTGCTGTTCCTTTTTTTCAGCCCTGCGCTGCAATGGCCTGTCCCACCTCCTGGACAATTGAATCCAAATGAAGATTGCTGCCAGACAAAAGGTGCCACCACAGAAAGATGTTTGCTGCCCACGAAGTACCCTGGCTGCCCCAACAAGTGCACCGGAAGCCAAAGCTTCCAGACTGTTTTTCCTGGTGGAAAGAGCTGCTGTTCCCTTTTTTCAACGCTTGCTGCCAATTGGGGGGGCCCTTTCATACCTCCTGCAAATGAATGCAACATGAAAGATTGCTGCCAGACAAAAGGTGCCATTACGGAACCGGGTTCGTGCGCCCAAGACGTGCCCAGGGTGCCCGAACAACTGCACCTCAAAACCAAAGCTTCCAGACTTTTTTTCCTGGTGGAACGAGCTGCTGTTCCCTTCTTTCCACCCTGCTCTGCAATAGCCTGTTCCACCTTTTAAAAAATGGAATCCAAATGAAGATTGCTGCCAGACAAAAGGTGCCCCCACAGAAAGATCTTTGCTGCCCAAGAAGTGCCCAGGGTGCCCCACCAACTGCACCTCAAAGCCAAAGCTTCCAGACTGTTTTTCCTGGTGGAAAGAGCTGCTGTTCCCTTTTTTCCACCCTGCTCTGCAATAGCCTGTTCCACCTTTTAAAAAATGGAATCCAAATGAAGATTGCTGCCAGACAAAAGGTGCCCCCACAGAAAGATCTTTGCTGCCCAAGAAGTGCCCAGGGTGCCCGAACAACTGCACCTCAAAACCAAAGCTTCCAGACTTTTTTTTCCTGGTGGAACGAGCTGCTGTTCCCTTTTTTCAGCCCTGCTCTGCAATAACCTGTCCCCCCTTTTGAAAAATGGAAAGCAAATGAAGATTGCTGCCAGACAAAAGGTGCCACCACAGAAAACTCTTTCTGCCCAAGAAGTGCCCAGGCTGCCCCAACAACTGCACCTCCAAGCCAAAGCTTCCAGACTTTTTTTCCTGGTGTAAAGAGCTGCTGTTCCCTCTTTTCTGCCCTGCGATGCAATGACCGGTCCCACCTTTTAAAAAATTTACTCCAAATGAAGATTCCTGCCAGACAAAAGGTACCACCACAGAAAACTCTTGCTGCCCAAGAAGTGCCCAGGCTGCCCCACCAACTGCAGCAGAAGTGAAAGGATCCAGAGATTTTTCCTGGTGGAAAGAGCTGCTGTTCCCTTTTTGCAGCCCTGCGCTGCAATGGCCAGTCCTACCTCCTGAAAACTGAATGCAAATGAAGATTGCTGCCAGACAAAAGGTACCACCGGAGAAAACTCTTCCTGCCCAAGAAGTTCCCAGGCTACCCCAAACACTGCACCTCAAAGCCAAAGCTTCCAGACTGTTTTTCCTGGTGGAAAGAGCTGGTTTTCCCTTTTTTCTGCCCTGCACTGCAATGGCCTGTCCCACCTTTTCAAAAATTGAATCCAAATGAAGATTGCTGCCAGACAAAAGGTGCCACCACGGAAAGGTCTTGCTGCCCAAGAAATAGCCAGACTGCTACACCCACTGCACCTGAAATCCAAAGCTTCCAGACTGTTTTTCCTTGTGGAAAGCGCTGCTGTTTCCCTTTTTAAGCCCTGCGCTGCAATGGCCGGTCCCACCTTTTCAAAAACTGAATCCAAATAAGATTTCTGCCAATCAAAAGGTGCCACCACAGAAAGGTCTTGCTGCCTTATAAGTGCCCATGCTACCCCAAAAACTACACTTGAAGCCAAAGGTTCCAGACTGTTTTTCTGGTGGAAAGAGCTGCTGTTCCCTTTTTTCTGCCCTGTACTGCAATGACCGGTCCCACCTCCTAAAATCTGAATGCAAATGAAGACTGCTGCCAGGCAAAAGGTACCACCACAGAAAGGTCTTACTGCCCACGAAGTGCCCAGGCTGCCCCACCAACTGCACCTGAAGCCAAAGGATCCAGACTTTCTTTGCTGGGGGAAAGGGCTGCTGTTCCCTTTTTTTAACCCTGCGCTGCAATGGCCTGTCCCACCTCCTTAGAAATAGAGTCCAACTGAAGATTCCTGCCAGAGAAAAGGTACCACCACAGAAAGCTCTTTGCTGCCCAAGAAGTGCACAGCATGCCCCACCAACTGCACCTCAAAGCCAAAGCTTCCAGACTTTTGTTCCTAATGGAAACAGCTGCTGTTCCATTTTTCAGCCCTGCGCTGCAATGGTCTGTCCCACCTTTTGAAAAATTGAAAGCAAATGAAGATTCCTGCCAGACAAAAGGTGCCACCACAGAAAGATGTTTGCTGCCCAAGAAGTGCCCAGGCTGCCCCACCAACTGCACCTCCAAGCCAAAGCTTCCAGACTGTTTTTCCTTAGGGAAAGGGCTGCTGTTCCCTTTTTTCAGCCCTGCGCTGCAATGACCTGTCCAACCTCCTCAGAAATAGAGTCCAAATGAAGATTCCTGCCAGACAAAGGGTGCCACCACAGAAAACTCTTGCTGCCCAAGAAGTGCCCAGGCTGCCCCACCAACTGCACCTCAAAGCCAAAGCTTCCAGACTGTTTTTCCTGGTGGAAAGAGCTGCTGTTCCCTTTTTTCAGCCCTGCACTGCAATGGCCGGTCCCACCTTTTGAAAAATTGAAAGCAAATGAAGATTCCTGCCAGACAAAAGGTGCCACCACAGAAAGATGTTTGCTGCCCAAGAAGTGCCCAGGCTGCCCCACCAACTGGGGCTTTTGTTCCTAATGGAAAGAGCTTTTGTTCCCTTTTTTCAGCCTTGTGCTGCAATGGCCTGTCCCGGCTCCTGAAAAATAGAATCCAACTGAAGATTCTTGCCAGACAAAAGGTACCACCACAGAAAGATCTTTGCTGCCCAAGAAGTGCCCAGACTGCCCCAAAAACTACACTTGAAGTCAAAGGTTCCAGACTGTTTTTCCTGGTGGAAAGAGCTGCTGTTCCGCTTTTTTAACCCTGTGCTGCAATGGCCTGTCCCACCTCCTGAAAAATAGAATCGAAATGAAGATTCCTGCCAGAAAACGGGTGCCACCACAGAAAGATCTTTGCTGCCCACGAAGTGCCCAGTCTGCCCCAACAACTACACTTGAAGCCGAAGGTTCCAGACTTTTGTTCCTTAGGCAAAGAGTTGCTGTTCCTTTTTTTCAACCCTGCGCTGCAATGGCCTGTCCCACCTCCTGGAAAACTGAATGCAAATGAAGATTGCTGCCAGACAAAAGGTGCCACTACGGAAAGGTCTTGCTGCCCAAGAAGTGCCCAGGCTGCCCCAACAAGTGTTTCCAGACTGTTTTTCCTGGTGGAAAGAGCTGCTGTTCCCTTTTTTCCACCCTGCTCTGCAATGCCCTGTCCTACCTCCTGGAAACTGAATGCAATGAAGATTGCTGCCAGACAAAAGGTGCCACTACGGAAAGGTCTTGCTGCCCAAGAAGTGCCCAGGCTGCCCCAACAACTGCACCTCAAAGCCAAAGCTTCCAGACTGTTTTTCCTGGTGGAAAGAGCTGCTGTTCCCTTTTTTCCACCCTGCTCTGCAATAGCCTGTTCCACCTTTTAAAAAATGGAATCCAAATGAAGATTGCTGCCAGACAAAAGGTGCCACCACAGAAAGATCTTTGCTGCCCAAGAAGTGCCCAGGCTGCACCCACCAACTGCAAAGAGCCCCTTTTTTCAAAGCCAAAACAAATTCCCAGACTCTTGCTGTTCCTAATGGAAAGGTGCCAGAAAGATGTTTGCTGCCCAAGAAGTGCCCAGGCTGCCCCACCAACTGCACCTCAAAGCCAAAACTTCCAGACTTTTGTTCCTGGGAAAGAGCTGTTGTTCCCTTTTTTCTGCCCTGTGCTGCAATGCCCTGTCCCACCTCCTGAAAAATTGAATCCAAATAAGATTGCTGCCAGACAAAACGTGCCACCATGGAAAGGTCTTGCTGCCCAAGAAGTGCCCAGGCTGCCCCACCAACTACACCTGAAGCCAAAGGATCCACACTTTTTTTCGTTAGGGAAAGAGCTGCTGTTCCCTTTCTTCTGCCCTGCACTGCAATGGCCTATCCCAGCTTTTGAAAAATTGAATTCAAATGAAGATTCCTGCCAGACAAAAGGTGCCACCACAGAAAGATGTTTGCTGCCCAAGAAGTACCCAGGCTGCCCCACCAACTGCACCTCAAAGCCAAAGGTTCCAGACTTTTTGTCCTTAGGGAAAGAGCTGCTGTTCCCTTTTTTCAGCCCTGCGCTGCAATGACCGGTCTTACCTTCTGAAAAATTTACCCCAAATGAAGATTCTTGCCAGACAAAAGGTACCACCACAGAAAACTCTTGCTGCCCAAGAAGTGCCCAGGCTGACCCACCAACTGCAGCAGAAGTGAAAGGATCCCGAGATTTTTCCTGGTGGAAAGAGCTGCTGTTCCCTTTTTGCTGCCCTGCGCTGCAATGGCCAGTCCTACCTCCTGAAAACTGAATGCAAATGAAGATTGCTGCCAGACAAAAGGTACCACCGGAGAAAACTCTTCCTGCCCAAGAAGTTCCCAGGCTACCCCAAACACTGCACCTCAAAGCCAAAGCTTCCAGACTGTTTTTCCTGGTGGAAAGAGCTGGTTTTCCCTTTTTTCTGCCCTGCACTGCAATGGCCTGTCCCACCTTTTCAAAAATTGAATCCAAATAAGATTGCTGCCAGACAAAAGGTGCCACCACGGAAAGGTCTTGCTGCCCAAGAAATAGCCAGACTGCTACACCCACTGCACCTGAAATCCAAAGCTTCCAGACTGTTTTTCCTTGTGGAAAGCGCTGCTGTTTCCCTTTTTAAGCCCTGCGCTGCAATGGCCGGTCCCACCTTTTCAAAAACTGAATCCAAATAAGATTCCTGCCAATCAAAAGGTGCCACCACAGAAAGGTCTTGCTGCCTAATAAGTGCCCATGCTACCCCAAAAACTACACTTGAAGCCAAAGGTTCCAGACTGTTTTTCTGGTGGAAAGAGCTGCTGTTCCCTTTTTTCTGCCCTGCACTGCAATGACCGGTCCCACCTCCTAAAATCTGAATGCAAATGAAGACTGCTGCCAGGCAAAAGGTACCACCACAGAAAGGTCTTACTGCCCACGAAGTGCCCAGGCTGCCCCACCAACTGCACCTGAAGCCAAAGGATCCAGACTTTCTTTGCTGGGGGAAAGGGCTGCTGTTCCCTTTTTTTAACCCTGCGCTGCAATGGCCTGTCCCACCTCCTTAGAAATAGAGTCCAACTGAAGATTCCTGCCAGAGAAAAGGTACCACCACAGAAAGCTCTTTGCTGCCCAAGAAGTGCACAGCATGCCCCACCAACTGCACCTCAAAGCCAAAGCTTCCAGACTTTTGTTCCTAATGGAAACAGCTGCTGTTCCATTTTTCAGCCCTGCGCTGCAATGGTCTGTCCCACCTCCTTAAAAAATTGAATCCAAATGAAGATTCCTGCCAGACAAAAGGTGCCACCACAGAAAGCTCTTTGCTGCCCAAGATGTGCCCAGGCTGCCCCACCAATTGCATCTCAAAGTCAAAGCTTCCAGACTTTTGTTCCTTAGGGAAAGAGCTGCTGTTCCCTTTTTTCAGCCCTGCGCTGCAGTGGCCGGTCCCACCTTTTGAAAAATTGAAAGCAAATGAAGATTCCTGCCAGACAAAAGGTGCCACCACAGAAAGATGTTTGCTGCCCAAGAAGTGCCCAGGCTGCCCCACCAACTGCACCTCAAAGCCAAAACTTCCAGACTGTTTTTCCTTAGGGAAAGGGCTGCTGTTCCCTTTTTTCAGCCCTGTGCTGCAATGACCTGTCCAACCTCCTCAGAAATAGAGTCCAAATGAAGATTCCTGCCAGACAAAGGGTGCCACCACAGAAAACTCTTGCTGCCCAAGAAGTGCCCAGGCTGCCCCACCAACTGCACCTCAAAGCCAAAGCTTCCAGACTGTTTTTCCTGGTGGAAAGAGCTGCTGTTCCCTTTTTTCAGCCCTGCACTGCAATAGCCTGTCCAACCTTTTGAAAAATAGAATCCAAATGAAGATTGCTGCCAGACAAAAGGTGCCACCACAGAAAGATCTTTGCTGCCCAAGAAGTGCCCAGCCTGCACCACATACACCTGAAACCAAAGCTTCCAGACTGTTTTTCTTGGTGGAAAGAGCTGCTATTCCCTTTTTTCAACCCTGCTCTGCAATGGCCGGTCCCACCTTTTGAAAAATTGAAAGCAAATGAAGATTCCTGCCAGACAAAAGGTGCCACCACAGAAAGATGTTTGCTGCCCAAGAAGTGCCCAGGCTGTCCCACCAACTGCACCTGAAAGCCAAATCTTCCAGACTTTTGTTCCTAATGGATAGAGCTTTTGTTCCCTTTTTTCAGCCTTGTGCTGCAATGGCCTGTGCCGGCTCCTGAAAAATAGAATCCAACTGAAGATTCTTGCCAGACAAAAGGTACCACCACAGAAAGATCTTTGCTGCCCAAGAAGTGCCCAGACTGCCCCAAAAACTACACTTGAAGTCAAAGGTTCCAGACTGTTTTTCCTGGTGGAAAGAGCTGCTGTTCCGCTTTTTTAACCCTGTGCTGCAATGGCCTGTCCCACCTCCTGAAAAATAGAATCGAAATGAAGATTCCTGCCAGAAAACGGGTGCCACCACAGAAAGATCTTTGCTGCCCACGAAGTGCCCAGTCTGCCCCAACAACTACACTTGAAGCCGAAGGTTCCAGACTTTTGTTCCTTAGGCAAAGAGTTGCTGTTCCTTTTTTTCAGCCCTGCGCTGCAATGGCCTGTCCCACCTCCTGGAAAATTGAATCCAAATGAAGATTGCTGCCAGACAAAAGGTGCCACCACAGAAAGATGTTTGCTGCCCACGAAGTACCCTGGCTGCCCCAACAAGTGCACCGAAAGCCAAAGCTTCCAGACTGTTTTTCCTGGTGGAAAGAGCTGCTGTTCCCTTTTTTCAACCCTGCTCTGCAATGGCCAGTCCTACCTCCTGAATACTGAATGCAAATGAAGATTGCTGCCAGACAAAAGGTGCCACTACGGAAAGGTCTTGCTGCCCAAGAAGTGCCCAGGGTGCCCGAACAACTGCACCTCAAAGCCAAAGCTTCCAGACTGTTTTTCCTGGTGGAAAGAGCTGCTGTTCCCTTTTTTCCACCCTGCTCTGCAATAGCCTGTTCCACCTTTTAAAAAATGGAATCCAAATGAAGATTGCTGCCAGACAAAAGGTGCCACCAGAGAAAGATCTTTGCTGCCCAAGATGTGCCCAGGCTGCCCCACCAACTGCATCTCAAAGTCAAAGCTTCCAGACTTTTGTTCCTTAGGGAAAGAGCTGCTGTTCCCTTTTTTCAGCCCTGCGCTGCAATGGCCTGTCCCACCTCCTGGAAAATTGAATCCAAATGAAGATTGCTGCCAGACAAAAGGTGCCACCACAGAAAGATGTTTGCTGCCCACGAAGTGCCCTGGCTGCCCCAACAAGTGCACCGGAAGCCAAAGTTTCCAGACTGTTTTTCCTGGTGGAAAGAGCTGCTGTTCCCTTTTTTCAACGCTGCTCTGCAATGGCCTGTCCTACCTCCTGAAAACTGAATGCAAATGAAGATTGCTGCCAGACAAAAGGTGCCACTACGGAAAGGTCTTGCTGCCCAAGAAGTGCCCAGGGTGCCCGAACAACTGCACCTCAAAACCAAAGCTTCCAGACTTTTTTTCCTGGTGGAACGAGCTGCTGTTCCCTTCTTTCCACCCTGCTCTGCAATAGCCTGTTCCACCTTTTAAAAAATGGAATCCAAATGAAGATTGCTGCCAGACAAAAGGTGCCACCACAGAAAGATGTTTGCTGCCCAAGAAGTGCCCAGGGTGCCCCACCAACTGCACCTCAAAGCCAAAGCTTCCAGACTGTTTTTCCTGGTGGAAAGAGCTGCTGTTCCCTTTTTTCCACCCTGCTTTGCAATAGCCTGTTCCACCTTTTAAAAAATGGAATCCAAATGAAAATTGCTGCCAGAGAAAAGGTGCCCCCACAGAAAGATCTTTGCTGCCCAAGAAGTGCCCAGGGTGCCCGAACAACTGCACCTCAAAACCAAAGCTTCCAGACTTTTTTTTCCTGGTGGAACGAGCTGCTGGTCCCTTTTTTCAGCCCTGCTCTGCAATAACCTGTCCCACCTTTTAAAAAATGGAAAGCAAATGAAGATTGCTGCCAGACAAAAGGTGCCACCACAGAAAACTCTTGCTGCCCAAGAAGTGCCCGGGCTGCCCCAACAACTGCACCTCCAAGCCAAAGCTTCCAGCCTTTTTTCCTGGTGTAAAGAGCTGCTGTTCCCTCTTTTCTGCCCTGCGCTGCAATGACCGGTCCCACCTTTTAAAAAATTTACTCCAAATGAAGATTCCTGCCAGACAAAAGGTGCCACCACAGAAAGATGTTTGCTGCCCAAGAAGTGCCCAGGCTGCCCCACCAACTGCACCTCAAAGCCAAAGGTTCCAGACTTTTTGTCCTTAGGGAAAGAACTGCTGTTCCCTTTTTTCAGCCCTGCGCTGCAATGACCAGTCTTACCTTCTGAAAAATTTACCCCAAATGAAGATTCTTGCCAGACAAAAGGTACCACCACAGAAAACTCTTGCTGCCCAAGAAGTGCCCAGGCTGCCCCACCAACTGCAGCAGAAGTGAAAGGATCCAGAGATTTTTCCTGGTGGAAAGAGCTGCTGTTCCCTTTTTGCAGCCCTGCGCTGCAATGGCCAGTCCTACCTCCTGAAAACTGAATGCAAATGAAGATTGCTGCCAGACAAAAGGTACCACCGGAGAAAACTCTTCCTGCCCAAGAAGTTCCCAGGCTACCCCAAAAACTGCACCTCAAAGCCAAAGCTTCCAGATTGTTTTTCCTGGTGGAAAGAGCTGGTTTTCCCTTTTTTCTGCCCTGCACTGCAATGGCCTGTCCCACCTTTTCAAAAATTGAATCCAAATAAGATTGCTGCCAGACAAAAGGTGCCACCACGGAAAGGTCTTGCTGCCCAAGAAATAGCCAGACTGCTACACCCACTGCACCTGAAATCCAAAGCTTCCAGACTGTTTTTCCTGGTTGAAAGAGCTGCTGTTCCCTTTTTTCCACCCTGCTCTGCAATAACCTGTCCCACCTTTTAAAAAATGGAAAGCAAATGAAGATTGCTGCCAGACAAAAGGTGCCACCACAGAAAACTCTTGCTGCCCAAGAAGTGCCCGGGCTTGCCCAACAACTGCACCTCCAAGCCAAAGCTTCCAGACTTTTTTTCCTGGTGGAACGAGCTGCTGTTCCCTCTTTTCTGCCCTGCGCTGCAATGACCGGTCCCACCTTTTGAAAAATTTACTCCAAATGAAGATTCCTGCCAGACAAAAGGTGCCACCACAGAAAGATGTTTGCTGCCCAAGAAGTGCCCAGGCTGCCCCACCAACTGCACCTCAAAGCCAAAACTTCCAGACTTTTGTTCCTTAGGGAAAGAGCTGTTGTTCCCTTTTTTCTGCCCTGTGCTGCAATGCCCTGTCCCACCTCCTGAAAAATTGAATCCAAATAAGATTGCTGCCAGACAAAACGTGCCACCATGGAAAGGTCTTGCTGCCCAAGAAGTGCCCAGGCTGCCCCACCAACTACACCTGAAGCCAAAGGATCCACACTTTTTTTCCTTAGGGAAAGAGCTGCTGTTCCCTTTCTTCTGCCCTGCACTGCAATGGCCTATCCCAGCTTTTGAAAAATTGAATTCAAATGAAGATTCCTGCCAGACAAAAGGTGCCACCACAGAAAGATGTTTGCTGCCCAAGAAATACCCAGGCTGCCCCACCAACTGCACCTCTAAGCCAAAGCTTCCAGACTGTTTTTCCTTAGGGAAAGGGCTGCTGTTCCCGTTTTTCAGCCCTGCGCTGCAATGACCTGTACTACCTCCTCAAAAATAGAGTCCAAATGAAGATTCCTGCCAGACAAAGGGTGCCACCACAGAAAACTCTTGCTGCCCACGAAGTGCCCAGCCTGCACCACATACACCTGAAACCAAAGCTTCCAGACTGTTTTTCCTGGTGGAAAGAGCTGCTATTCCCTTTTTTCAGCCCTGCACTGCAATAGCCTGTCCAACCTTTTGAAAAATTGAAAGCAAATGAAGATTCCTGCCAGACAAAAGGTGCCACCACAGAAAGATGTTTGCTGCCCAAGAAGTGCCCAGTCTGCCCCAAGAACTACACTTGAAGCCAAAGGTTCCAGATTTTTTTTCGTGGTGAAAAGAGCTGCTGTTCCGCTTTTTTAAACCTGCGCTGCAATGACCTGTCCCACCTCCTGAAAAATAGAATCCAAATGAAGATTGCTACCAGACAAAAGGTACCACCACAGAAAGATCTTTGCTGCCCAAGAAGTGCCCAGCCTGCACCACATACACCTGAAACCAAAGCTTCCAGACTGTTTTTCCTGGTGGAAAGAGCTGCTATTCCCTTTTTTCAACCCTGCTCTGCAATGGCCGGTCCCACCTTTTGAAAAATTGAAAGCAAATGAAGATTCCTGCCAGACAAAAGGTGCCACCACAGAAAGATGTTTGCTGCCCAAGAAGTGCCCAGACTGCCCCAAGAACTACACTTGAAGCCAAAGGTTCCAGATTTTTTTTCGTGGTGAAAAGAGCTGCTGTTCCGCTTTTTTAAACCTGCGCTGCAATGACCTGTCCCACCTCCTGAAAAATAGAATCCAAATGAAGATTGCTACCAGACAAAAGGTACCACCACAGAAAGATCTTTGCTGCCCAAGAAGTGCCCAGCCTGCACCACATACACCTGAAACCAAAGCTTCCAGACTGTTTTTCCTGGTGGAAAGAGCTGCTGTTCCGCTTTTTTAACCCTGTGCTGCAATGGCCTGTCCCACCTCCTGAAAAATAGAATCGAAATGAAGATTCCTGCCAGAAAACGGGTGCCACCACAGAAAGATCTTTGCTGCCCACGAAGTGCCCAGTCTGCCCCAACAACTACACTTGAAGCCGAAGGTTCCAGACTTTTGTTCCTTAGGGAAAGAGCTGCTGTTCCTTTTTTTCAGCCCTGCGCTGCAATGGCCTGTCCCACCTCCTGGAAAATTGAATCCAAATGAAGATTGCTGCCAGACAAAAGGTGCCACCACAGAAAGATGTTTGCTGCCCACGAAGTACCCTGGCTGCCCCAACAAGTGCACCGGAAGCCAAAGCTTCCAGACTGTTTTTCCTTAGGGAAAGGGCTGCTGTTCCCTTTTTTCAGCCCTGCGCTGCAATGACCTGTCCAACCTCCTCAGAAATAGAGTCCAAATGAAGATTCCTGCCAGACAAAGGGTGCCACCACAGAAAACTCTTGCTGCCCAAGAAGTGCCCAGGCTGCCCGAACAACTGCACCTCAAAGCCAAAGCTTCCAGACTGTTTTTCCTGGTGGAAAGAGCTGCTGTTCCCTTTTTTCCACCCTGCTCTGCAATAGCCTGTTCCACCTTTTAAAAAATGGAATCCAAATGAAGATTGCTGCCAGACAAAAGGTGCCACCAGAGAAAGATCTTTGCTGCCCAAGATGTGCCCAGGCTGCCCTGCACCAACTGCATCTGCAAACTGTCAAAGCTTCCAGACTTTTGTTCCTTAGGGAAAGAGCTGCTGTTCCCTTTTTTCAGCCCTGCGCTGCAATGGCCTGTCCCACCTCCTGGAAAATTGAATCCAAATGAAGATTGCTGCCAGACAAAAGGTGCCACCACAGAAAGATGTTTGCTGCCCACGAAGTGCCCTGGCTGCCCCAACAAGTGCACCGGAAGCCAAAGTTTCCAGACTGTTTTTCCTGGTGGAAAGAGCTGCTGTTCCCTTTTTTCAACGCTGCTCTGCAATGGCCTGTCCTACCTCCTGAAAACTGAATGCAAATGAAGATTGCTGCCAGACAAAAGGTGCCACTACGGAAAGGTCTTGCTGCCCAAGAAGTGCCCAGGGTGCCCGAACAACTGCAGACAAAAGGTGCTCAAAAAGAAGTGCCCAAAGCACCTTTCCAGACTTTTTTTCCTGGTGGAACGAGCTGCTGTTCCCTTCTTTCCACCCTGCTCTGCAATAGCCTGTTCCACCTTTTAAAAAATGGAATCCAAATGAAAATTGCTGCCAGAGAAAAGGTGCCCCCACAGAAAGATCTTTGCTGCCCAAGAAGTGCCCAGGGTGCCCGAACAACTGCACCTCAAAACCAAAGCTTCCAGACTTTTTTTTCCTGGTGGAACGAGCTGCTGGTCCCTTTTTTCAGCCCTGCTCTGCAATAACCTGTCCCACCTTTTAAAAAATGGAAAGCAAATGAAGATTGCTGCCAGACAAAAGGTGCCACCACAGAAAACTCTTGCTGCCCAAGAAGTGCCCGGGCTGCCCCAACAACTGCACCTCCAAGCCAAAGCTTCCAGCCTTTTTTCCTGGTGTAAAGAGCTTCTTTTCTGCCCTGCGCTGCAATGACCGGTCCCACCTTTTAAAAAATTTACTCCAAATGAAGATTCCTGCCAGACAAAAGGTGCCACTACAAAAAACTCTTTGCTAGGCAAGAAGTGCCCTGGCTGCCCCACCAACTGCACCTCAAAGCCAAAGGTTCCAGACTTTTTGTCCTTAGGGAAAGAACTGCTGTTCCCTTTTTTCAGCCCTGCGCTGCAATGACCGGTCTTACCTTCTGAAAAATTTACCCCAAATGAAGATTCTTGCCAGACAAAAGGTACCACCACAGAAAACTCTTGCTGCCCAAGAAGTGCCCAGGCTGCCCCACCAACTGCAGCAGAAGTGAAAGGATCCAGAGATTTTTCCTGGTGGAAAGAGCTGCTGTTCCCTTTTTGCAGCCCTGCGCTGCAATGGCCAGTCCTACCTCCTGAAAACTGAATGCAAATGAAGATTGCTGCCAGACAAAAGGTACCACCGGAGAAAACTCTTCCTGCCCAAGAAGTTCCCAGGCTACCCCAAAAACTGCACCTCAAAGCCAAAGCTTCCAGATTGTTTTTCCTGGTGGAAAGAGCTGGTTTTCCCTTTTTTCTGCCCTGCACTGCAATGGCCTGTCCCACCTTTTCAAAAATTGAATCCAAATAAGATTGCTGCCAGACAAAAGGTGCCACCACGGAAAGGTCTTGCTGCCCAAGAAATAGCCAGACTGCTACACCCACTGCACCTGAAATCCAAAGCTTCCAGACTGTTTTTCCTGGTTGAAAGAGCTGCTGTTCCCTTTTTTCCACCCTGCTCTGCAATAACCTGTCCCACCTTTTAAAAAATGGAAAGCAAATGAAGATTGCTGCCAGACAAAAGGTGCCACCACAGAAAACTCTTGCTGCCCAAGAAGTGCCCGGGCTGCCCCAACAACTGCACCTCCAAGCCAAAGCTTCCAGACTTTTTTTCCTGGTGGAACGAGCTGCTGTTCCCTCTTTTCTGCCCTGCGCTGCAATGACCGGTCCCACCTTTTGAAAAATTTACTCCAAATGAAGATTCCTGCCAGACAAAAGGTGCCACCACAGAAAGATGTTTGCTGCCCAAGAAGTGCCCAGGCTGCCCCACCAACTGCACCTCAAAGCCAAAACTTCCAGACTTTTGTTCCTTAGGGAAAGAGCTGTTGTTCCCTTTTTTCTGCCCTGTGCTGCAATGCCCTGTCCCACCTCCTGAAAAATTGAATCCAAATAAGATTGCTGCCAGACAAAACGTGCCACCATGGAAAGGTTTTGCTGCCCAAGAAGTGCCCAGGCTGCCCTACCAACTACACCTGAAGCCAAAGGATCCACACTTTTTTTCCTTAGGGAAAGAGCTGCTGTTCCCTTTCTTCTGCCCTGCACTGCAATGGCCTATCCCAGCTTTTGAAAAATTGAATTCAAATGAAGATTCCTGCCAGACAAAAGGTGCCACCACAGAAAGATGTTTGCTGCCCAAGAAATACCCAGGCTGCCCCACCAACTGCACCTCTAAGCCAAAGCTTCCAGACTGTTTTTCCTTAGGGAAAGGGCTGCTGTTCCCGTTTTTCAGCCCTGCGCTGCAATGACCTGTACTACCTCCTCAAAAATAGAGTCCAAATGAAGATTCCTGCCAGACAAAGGGTGCCACCACAGAAAACTCTTGCTGCCCACGAAGTGCCCAGCCTGCACCACATACACCTGAAACCAAAGCTTCCAGACTGTTTTTCCTGGTGGAAAGAGCTGCTATTCCCTTTTTTCAGCCCTGCACTGCAATAGCCTGTCCAACCTTTTGAAAAATTGAAAGCAAATGAAGATTCCTGCCAGACAAAAGGTGCCACCACAGAAAGATGTTTGCTGCCCAAGAAGTGCCCAGTCTGCCCCAAGAACTACACTTGAAGCCAAAGGTTCCAGATTTTTTTTCGTGGTGAAAAGAGCTGCTGTTCCGCTTTTTTAAACCTGCGCTGCAATGACCTGTCCCACCTCCTGAAAAATAGAATCCAAATGAAGATTGCTACCAGACAAAAGGTACCACCACAGAAAGATCTTTGCTGCCCAAGAAGTGCCCAGCCTGCACCACATACACCTGAAACCAAAGCTTCCAGACTGTTTTTCCAGGTGGAAAGAGCTGCTATTCCCTTTTTTCAACCCTGCACTGCAATAGCCTGTCCAACCTTTTGAAAAATTGAAAGCAAATGAAGATTCCTGCCAGACAAAAGGTGCCACCACAGAAAGATGTTTGCTGCCCAAGAAGTGCCCAGTCTGCCCCAAGAACTACACTTGAAGCCAAAGGTTCCAGATTTTTTTTCGTGGTGGAAAGAGCTGCTGTTCCGCTTTTTTAAACCTGCGCTGCAATGACCTGTCCCACCTCCTGAAAAATAGAATCCAAGTGAAGATTGCTACCAGACAAAAGGTACCACCACAGAAAGATCTTTGCTGCCCAAGAAGTGCCCAGCCTGCACCACATACACCTGAAACCAAAGCTTCCAGACTGTTTTTCCAGGTGGAAAGAGCTGCTATTCCCTTTTTTCAACCCTGCTCTGCAATGGCCGGTCCCACCTTTTGAAAAATTGAAAGCAAATGAAGATTCCTGCCAGACAAAAGGTGCCACCACAGAAAGATGTTTGCTGCCCAGAAGTGCCCAGACTGCCCCAAGAACTACACTTGAAGCCAAAGGTTCCAGATTTTTTTTCGTGGTGAAAAGAGCTGCTGTTCCGCTTTTTTAAACCTGCGCTGCAATGACCTGTCTTACCTCCTGAAAAATAGAATCCAAATGAAGATTGCTACCAGACAAAAGGTACCACCACAGAAAGATCTTTGCTGCCCAAGAAGTGCCCAGCCTGCACCACATACACCTGAAACCAAAGCTTCCAGGCTGTTTTTCCTGGTGGAAAGAGCTGCTGTTCCGCTTTTTTAACCCTGTGCTGCAATGGCCTGTCCCACCTCCTGAAAAATAGAATCGAAATGAAGATTCCTGCCAGAAAACGGGTGCCACCACAGAAAGATCTTTGCTGCCCACGAAGTGCCCAGTCTGCCCCAACAACTACACTTGAAGCCGAAGGTTCCAGACTTTTGTTCCTTAGGGAAAGAGCTGCTGTTCCTTTTTTTCAGCCCTGCGCTGCAATGGCCTGTCCCACCTCCTGGAAAATTGAATCCAAATGAAGATTGCTGCCAGACAAAAGGTGCCACCACAGAAAGATGTTTGCTGCCCACGAAGTACCCTGGCTGCCCCAACAAGTGCACCGGAAGCCAAAGCTTCCAGACTGTTTTTCCTGGTGGAAAGAGCTGCTGTTCCCTTGTTTCAACCCTGCTCTGCAATGGCCAGTCCTACCTCCTGAAAACTGAATGCAAATGAAGATTGCTGCCAGACAAAAGGTGCCACTACGGAAAGGTCTTGCTGCCCAAGAAGTGCCCAGGGTGCCCGAACAACTGCACCTCAAAGCCAAAGCTTCCAGACTTTTTTTCCTGGTGGAAAGAGCTGCTGTTCCCTTTTTTCCACCCTGCTCTGCAATAGCCTGTTCCACCTTTTAAAAAATGGAATCCAAATGAAGATTGCTGCCAGACAAAAGGTGCCACCAGAGAAAGATCTTTGCTGCCCAAGAAGTGCCCAGGCTGCCCCAACAACTGCACCTCAAAACCAAAGCTTCCAGACTTTTTTTCCTGGTGGAAAGTGCTGCTGTTCCCTTTTTTCAGCCCTGCTCTGCAATAACCTGTCCCACCTTTTAAAAAATGGAAAGCAAATGAAGATTGCTGCCAGACAAAAGGTGCCACCACAGAAAACTCTTGCTGCCCAAGAAGTGCCCGGGCTTGCCCAACAACTGCACCTCCAAGCCAAAGCTTCCAGACTTTTTTTCCTGGTGGAACGAGCTGCTGTTCCCTCTTTTCTGCCCTGCGCTGCAATGACCGGTCCCACCTTTTGAAAAATTTACTCCAAATGAAGATTCCTGCCAGACAAAAGGTGCCACCACAGAAAGATGTTTGCTGCCCAAGAAGTGCCCAGGCTGCCCCACCAACTGCACCTCAAAGCCAAAACTTCCAGACTTTTGTTCCTTAGGGAAAGAGCTGTTGTTCCCTTTTTTCTGCCCTGTGCTGCAATGCCCTGTCCCACCTCCTGAAAAATTGAATCCAAATAAGATTGCTGCCAGACAAAACGTGCCACCATGGAAAGGTCTTGCTGCCCAAGAAGTGCCCAGGCTGCCCCACCAACTACACCTGAAGCCAAAGGATCCACACTTTTTTTCGTTAGGGAAAGAGATGCTGTTCCCTTTCTTCTGCCCTGCACTGCAATGGCCTATCCCAGCTTTTGAAAAATTGAATTCAAATGAAGATTCCTGCCAGACAAAAGGTGCCACCACAGAAAGATGTTTGCTGCCCAAGAAGTACCCAGGCTGCCCCACCAACTGCACCTCAAAGCCAAAGCTTCCAGACTGTTTTTCCTTGTGGAAAGAGCTGCTGTTCCCTTTTTTCAGCCCTGCGCTGCAATGACCGGTCTTACCTTCTGAAAAATTTACCCCAAATGAAGATTCTTGCCAGACAAAAGGTACCACCACAGAAAACTCTTGATGCCCAAGAAGTGCCCAGGCTGCCCCACCAACTGCAGCGGAAGTGAAAGGATCCAGAGATTTTTCCTGGTGGAAAGAGCTGCTGTTCCCTTTTTGCTGCCCTGCGCTGCAATGGCCAGTCCTACCTCCTGAAAACTGAATGCAAATGAAGATTGCTGCCAGACAAAAGGTACCACCGGAGAAAACTCTTCCTGCCCAAGAAGTTCCCAGGCTACCCCAAACACTGCACCTCAAAGCCAAAGCTTCCAGACTGTTTTTCCTGGTGGAAAGAGCTGGTTTTCCCTTTTTTCTGCCCTGCACTGCAATGGCCTGTCCCACCTTTTCAAAAATTGAATCCAAATAAGATTGCTGCCAGACAAAAGGTGCCACCACGGAAAGGTCTTGCTGCCCAAGAAATAGCCAGACTGCTACACCCACTGCACCTGAAATCCAAAGCTTCCAGACTGTTTTTCCTTGTGGAAAGCGCTGCTGTTTCCCTTTTTAAGCCCTGCGCTGCAATGGCCGGTCCCACCTTTTCAAAAACTGAATCCAAATAAGATTTCTGCCAATCAAAAGGTGCCACCACAGAAAGGTCTTGCTGCCTTATAAGTGCCCATGCTACCCCAAAAACTACACTTGAAGCCAAAGGTTCCAGACTGTTTTTCTGGTGGAAAGAGCTGCTGTTCCCTTTTTTCTGCCCTGTACTGCAATGACCGGTCCCACCTCCTAAAATCTGAATGCAAATGAAGACTGCTGCCAGGCAAAAGGTACCACCACAGAAAGGTCTTACTGCCCACGAAGTGCCCAGGCTGCCCCACCAACTGCACCTGAAGCCAAAGGATCCAGA
>NW_024103460.1:0-36293 GCF_003945595.2 Pipra filicauda
TTTTTTCTAGGAGGTGTTTGTTCCCTGTTAGCAAGTCCCTTACGGCATCAATCACAGAGCACTGGGACTGCTCACAGGGCATGATGAAGTAAGACACCGGTAGTCGAGAAAGAGGGGCTAGAAAAATAAATTCCTGTATCTAATTGCCTTCCTTAATTACAGAAATCGATACTCTTGTGACATGATCTGCACTGACCCTGCTAAGGATGTACTTCTGCCCTGAGCCCTTGCTCCAGATGTGCCAGGTACACCAAAGGAAACAAGAGAGAATCTCAGCGAAGCCAAAAATCAGCTCTTATGGCAGTTGACACTCTATGGGGTTTAGCACTGGAGCTCAATCTCTCTGGGATGTCTGGTCCAGAACAGTGTATTTACTGAATGGTGCTGTTGCTGAACTTCCCTGGGCATGTTGCAATTGGCTCCTGAGGCTGAAAGGTTTCCTCGAAGGATTTTTATCTTTTGAAACTACAGGCTGAATTTGAGGGATAAACTCCAGTATTCTGAAAGTGGAAAGTTGATCAAACAGAAAAGAGTGTTTCTTCTACAACAGAGTTGAAATAGTGCACTTGTAAAAATCACAAAGCTTGAAGCCTACTCAGCAGAGCTGATTCCTCATCTGCACTGATCATCAGCAACTGGCCTCTCTCCTATTTCAGGGTCTCATCTGTGTACACTGGATTAAGGCCTCCTAACTTCTTACGAAAAGTAGTGTTATAAGCTCACTTTTCTGGCAAGGTTTCCTTAGCAGATGGGTTGAAAAGCAAAACTTTGGTGCCATGACCAATGAATGCAGAGCGGTGCTAGAGAGCCCAAGGTTATTTGTGGTGCTAGCTTTGCTCCACTCTCTAATAACTTCTGTCCAGATCAGTGCTGGCAACAAGAATTCCAGGTTAACGCTTGTTTCATTTTTCAGGCTTTGCATTTCAAGAATGGAGAGTTGTTATTGGAAACTCTGCCATGGCTGTCAGTAACAGCCTCGGAAAACAGTTTTTCTTGTTTCTGAGGGAGAAGTTTCCAACCCAGCTTTGGAGTATGCAAATAGTTGAATGACTTGTTGTACAATTGGAAATAAAAATCCATACATTTGCTCGGATTAATGTCTTAACTTATATTTGGCTAAAGAGTCCTTTTCTTGTTACCTTCTTTAAAAAATAGAACCCATAAGCAGAAAGGCGATCTCCTAAAGTGTTGTAACCTTTTAAGTCCATTTGTTGCCACACAACAACAGCATGCCAATATCACATCCAAAGATACAGAATCTTATGGAGATACACACAAATGTATACCTATACATATCTATGTATGTATATCTATCTACCTCTACATATCTGTACATATCTATACAAATACACACAAGAAAGTTTGGGGTTCCTGATGAGAGTTCTACACGGGTAATGAACAGAGGACTAGGGGCAGAAGAGTTTTTGGAGCCCAACAGCTCGATGCAGATTCAGTTCCTTTAGTGGTGCCTAAAACTCAGGAGCTGGACTCCACGGTGCCGGTGGGACCCTCCCAACTCAGCCCGTTCCATGATTCCATCAAGTCCAACTGTCAACCCAGCACTGCCCCAGGAACCCCCAAACCACTAAAGCATGTCAGCCATGGCCAGATGCAGGTGCCTCTGAAACACCTGCCGGCGTGCTGGCTCCGCCTGGGCAACCCATTGCAGTGCCCGAGCCCCCCCCGAAAAACACAGCGAGAAACCTTTCTCCAGGAGCTGACCTGAAGACGCTCCCCTGCCTCAGCCTCGGGCCACGTGCCCCGGTCCTCCCAGCGCAGGCTCCTTTCCAGCAGCCCCCTCGGCAGAAGGCGGCTCAGGGCTCCCCTCTGCCCCCCCGGCCGGCTCCGCTCTGGCCCCGCTCCCGCCACGGCCCCGCTCGGCTCTGCACGGGGAAGGAACGCGCCCAGCCCCGGCCCGACACCCCGCGGGGGCCGCGCACCGGGGATCCCTCCCCGGGGCTCACTCATTGGGGGTCCCTCCCCGGGGCTCACTCACCGGGGGTCACTTGCCGAGGGTCCCTCCCCGGGGCTCACTTGCCAGGGGTTGTTCACCGCGGGTCGCTCACCGCGGTCCCTCCCCAGGGCTCACTTACCGGGGCTTCTTCACCGCGGGTCGCTCACCGGCTGTCATTTACTGGGGGCCGCTCACCAGCGGCCACTCGCCGGGGGCCGCGCACGGGGGGTCTCTCCCCCGGGGCCGCGCACGGGGGGTCTCTCCCCCGGGGCCGCGCACCGGGGGCCACTCGCCGGAGGTCTCTCCCCTGGGGCCGAGCACCGGGGCCACTGCCCCGGGGTCGCTCAGCGGCAGCGCTCCCGCTCCCGGCCCCGCCCGCTCCCACCCTCACCCAAACCCCACCAACCGCCCCTCTCGGCCCCGCCCCCGCCCCGCCCAATCCCCGCCTCGCCCCGCCCACTCCACCGCCTCCCATTGGCTGCGCACGTTCGGCCGTGGAGCGAGGAGCGCGCGGGGAGCGTTGCCTGAAAACCGGCGAGGGAATCCCGGGAATCCTCGAGGCGCCGGCGCTGCCCCGCCACTCCTGGAGCCAGCGGCCCTGCCCGCGCGGGGAGCGGGCACTCAGCGCCTGGCTGCGGCCGCCACAACGGCCAGGGAAGCAGGCGCGCGGAAGGCGCGCTTCGGCCCCCGGGCAGTGAGGAGCCCTAAAAAGAACAAAAGTGTTGAAAGACAGGGAACTCATCGCACCATCACAGAACATGCTGAGTTGGAAGGGACCCACGACGAGCGTCGAGTGCAAGCCTTTGCCCGGCAAAGGACCGACTCCAAGAGTCACACCGTGTGCCTGAACTCTGCCAGCCTTGGTTTGTGACCACTGCCCTGGGGAGCCTGGTCCAGTGCCAACCACCCTCGGAGGGAAGAACCTTTCCCAAATATCCACCCTAAACCCACGTGAAAAAAACCTATTTGCAACAAAAAAAAAAAAAGTTTCTATTTTCTTCCTTCCCCTTCTCCTTATTTAGTGTTTACACAACAGTACTGCAGTGCCCTACTGGCTCAAAACTGAACTACTGGAAGTCCTTGCCGTATGTAGCAGTACGTTCGGATACGTGTCCGGAATAAAGACAAGTGCCAAAAAATACTCAAGCACACAAAATATCTTTTATTACAGTGAGAATAATAATAATAGTAATAAACTTAGCAAGAGAAATTAAAAACTAAAAAAGGATACAAAATAACTACCTTATCGGGTGGCCTTAAAACAAACACTACAAACAGCATTTAATACAGTATTAACTAGTGAAAAAGGGGAAACAAAATAAGGATCTTAACACAATATTATGGATAACACGATATTGGTTAGTAAAAAGGGAAACTAAAGGAAAAAAAAAGACTATAAATATAAAAGGGGAGTTAAAGGAACACTAAAAGGATATTAAAAAGTTTGTTCTCTCAGTTGCTTCCTATCAATAACCTGTGCTTACCCACACAGACAGGCCAGGGCTGTCAGGATCTGCAGCAGCTGGTCGGTACCCGTGCTTAGCGGGCGTCCCCGTGGAGCAACACAGTCTCGGTGGTAGAATAATGAGTATCGCTCGACTCAGCAGCTCCGACACCCCATTTTTATCAGTTCCACATTACACTACGTAGGGCCAGTACGTAGTATAAGGTGATGCCTGAATGGCAGCCAAACCCCGCCTAATCATTACCTAATGGCAACAGTCTGCGCATGCCCTACTTGTAGGGCAAGGGGCCAGCGACCCCTGCCCACATCATCTTCCTCCCATCATCATCTTTCTCACCCCTATGGATGACCTCTACCATTGTGTTTCAAGGGTAGATGTATCTATCTTGCAATATGTAGCAAAACCAAGGAAGAACTCAGCTCTGATAATAGGGGATATCAAGCTGACTTGCTAAAAAGCACAATGGACCTTACAAGCTGACTTGCTAAAAAGCACAATGGACCTTACAATTAGCTTGTGCCATAAGTTACATTGTACCATACTCTAGCTGGTTTCACATCCTAATATGATTCCGTTCTCACGCCTCTATGCTCCATTGATCATCTAATTCAAAAGTATCCCCCTTACACCGTATAGGCTGGATTTTGCCCCTTAGGCAGAGGCTAATCTGTCTGCAGTCCACCAGGACTGCCAGAGCTTGGGGAAGGGATGGAGGCTATCGCAGGAAGGAACAGAGATGCGGAGATATTCCCTGATATTCTACTCTAGAAGCGGCTCAAGAGACAGCCCTGGAGTTGAAAACACTTGCCTTCGTCACTGGACGATCTTGTCCAGCACCACAGAAAGGATCTTCTCCTCCGGCAAAGCCGCAGCTTCCCGGGAGCCGTGGATTGAGAACCAGTGTCTTGGGGACAGGAGCTGCTGGGCCACCTGCTCCTGGGAATCTTAGATGGCAATGGCCTGGGCTCCCACTCCTACCCGCAGCCTTTTGCTGCCACGTGCATCCTCGGCGAGGAGCGGGCTCTGCTCTTCCCCGCCCCTCCCCGGCAGCAGGGAGACCTGGCCAGAGGGGCTCCTGGGTGTGACTCTGGCAGGTCTCCCAAAGGCTCTGGGAGGGATGGAGTCTCTTGCCAGAAGTAACTGAGGTGCCGAGATACTCCGTCCCCTGCTCCTGCCATACTGGATCGGGGAAGAGCCCTGGAGTCGGGAACACCTGCTTTTGCCATAGGAGACAACGCAGCACGTGTTGCTGCACAGGATCCTGATGTGGCACTGGGAGAGCATCAAGGGACGCATGGATTGGGCACCTCATATTTGGGATAAAGTGTCATTTGTCTTCAATGTTGGGAGACGAGTGCAGGGTTCCAAAAAGAAACAAACAACAGCCTTTATCCCAAAAAAGAAAGTCTGTATGCTTTCGCTTTGAGGGGCAGTTGGTGCAACAGCCTAGGCACTACTTGGGCAGCAAGAGCTTCTGTGGTGGCACCTTTTATCTGGCAGGAATCTTCATTTGCATTCAATTTTTGGATCTATTTTGGCCATTGCAGCCCAGGGCTGAAAAAAGGGAACAGCAGCCCTTTCCACCAGGAAAAATCTTTAGATCCTTTTGCTTCAGGTGCAGTTGGTGGGGCAGCCTGGACACTTCTTGGGCAGCAAGAGTTTTCTGTGGTGGCACCTTTTGTCTGGCAGGAATCTTCATTTGGATTCATTTTTTTTAAAGGTGGGACCGACCAATGCAGCACAGGGCTGCAAAAAGGGAACAGCAGCTCTTTCCCAAAGGAAAAAAAGTCTGGAAGCTTTGACTTTGAGGTGCAGTTGGTGGGGCAGTCTGGGCACTTCTTGGGCAGCAAAGATCTTTCTGTGGCGGCACCTTTTCTCTGGCAGGAATCTTCATTTGGATTCAATTTTTCAGGAGGTAGGACAGGCCATTGCAGCACAGGGCTGAGAGAACGGAACAGCAACTCTTTCCCTCAGGAAAAATCTCTGGATCCTTTCGTTTCTGCTGCAGTTGGTGGGGCAGCCTGGGCACTTCTTGGGCAGCAAGAGTTTTCTGTGGTGGTACTTTTTGTCTGGCAGCAATCTTCATTTGCTTTCAATTTTTCAAAAGGTGGGACAGGCCATTGCAGCGCAGAACTGAAAAAAGGGAACAGCAGCTCTTTCCCTAAGGAAAAACAGTCTGGAAGCTTTGGCTTCAGGTGTAGTTGGTGGGGCAGCCTGGGCACTTCTTGGGCAGCAAAGAGCTTTTTCTAGCGGCACCTTTTGTTTGGCAGCAATCTTCATTTGCTTTCAATTTTTCAAAAGGTGGGACAGGCCACTGCAGCTCAGAACTGAAAAAAGGGAACAGCAGCTCTTTCCACCAGGAAAAACAGTCTGGAAGCTTTGGCTTCAGGTATAGTTGGTGCAGGCTGGGCACTTCTTGGGCAGCAAGAGTTTTCTGTGGTGGCACCTTTTGTCTGGCAGCAATCTTTATTTGGATTCAATTTTCCAGGAGGTGGGACCGGCCATTGCAGCACAGGGCTGAAAAAAGGGAACAGCAGCTCTTTCCACCAGAAAAAATCTCTGGATCCTTTCGCTTCTGCTGCAGTTGTTGGGGCAACCAGGGCACTTCTTGGGCAGCAAAGATCTTTCTGTGGTGGCTCCTTTTGTCAGGCAGCAATCTTTATTTGGATTCTATTTTTCAGGAGGTGGGACCGGCCATTGCAGCACAGGGCTGAAAAAAGGGAACAGCAGCTCTTTCCCTAAGGAAAAGAAGTCTGGAAGCTTTGGCTTTGAGGTGCAGTTTATGGGACAGCCTGGGTACTTCCTGGGCAGTAAAGATCTTTCTGTGGTGGCACCTTTTGTCTGGCAGCAATCTTTATTTGGATTCTATTTTTCAGGAGGTGGGACCGGCCATTGCAGCACAGGGCTGAAAAAGGGAACAGCAGCTCTTTCCACCAGGAAAAATCTCTGGAAGCTTTGGCTTCAGGTGTAGTTGGTGCAGGCTGGGCACTTCTTAGGCAGCAAGAGTTTTCTGTGGTGGCACCTTTTGTCTGGCAGGAATCTTCATTCGGAGTAAATTTTCCAGGAGGTGGGACAGGCCATTGCAGCGCAGGGCTGAAAAAAAGGAACAACAGCTCTTTCCCTAAGGAAAAAAAGTCTGGAACCTTTGGCTTCAAGTGTAGTTGTTGGGGCAGCCTTGGCACTTCTTGGGCAGCAAAGATCTTTCTGTGGTGGCACCCTTTGTCTGGTAGGAATCTTCATTTGGTTTCTATTTTTCAGGAGGTGGGACAGGTCATTGCAGCACAGGGCTGAAAAAAGGGAACAGCAGGCCTTTCCCAAGGAAAAACAGTCTGAAAGCTTTGGCTTTGAGGTGCAGTTGGTGGGGCAGCCTGGTCACTTCTTGGGGTGGCACCTTTTGTCTGGCAGGAATCTTCATTTGGATTCTATTTCTCAGGAGGTGGGACAGGACATTGCAGTGCAGGGATGAAAAAAGGTAACAACAGCTCTTTCCATTAGGAACAAAACTCTGGAAGCTTTGGCTTTGAGGTGCAGTTGGTGGGGCAGCCTGGGCTCTTCTTGGGCAGCAAAGATCTTTCTGTGGTGGCACCTTTTGTCTGGCAGGAATCTTCATTTGCATTCAGTTTTTCAGGAGGTGGGACAGGCCACTGCAGCACAGGGCTGAAAAAAGGGAACAGCAGCTCTTTCCCTAAGGAAAAAAAGTCTGGAACCTTTGGCTTCAAGTGTAGTTGTTGGGGCAGCCTTGGCACTTCTTGGCAGCAAAGATCCTTCTGTGGTGGCACCTTTTGTCTGGCAGGAATTTTCATTTGGATTCAATTTTCCAAAAGGTGGGAGAGGCCATTGCAGAGTAGGGTTGAAAAAAAGGGAACAGCAGCCCTTTGCACCAGGAAAAAAAGTCTGGAAGCTTTGGTTTTGAGGTGTAGTTGTTGGGGCAGCCTGGGCACGTCTTGGGCAGCAAGACCTTTCTGTGATGGCACCTTTTGTCTGGCAGGAATCTTCATTTGCATTCAGTTTTTCAGGAGGTGGGACAGGTCATTGCAGCGCAGGGCTGAAAAAAGGGAACAGCAGCTCTTTCCCTAAGGAAAAATCTCTGGATCCTTTCACTTCTGCTGCAGTTGGTGGGGCAGCCTGGGCACTTCTTGGGCAGGAAGAGTTTTCTGTGGTGGCACTTTTTGTCTGGCAGCAATCTTCATTTGCTTTCAATTTTTCAAAAGGTGGGACAGGCCATTGCAGCGCAGAACTGAAAAAAGGGAACAGCAGGCCATTCCCTAGGAAAAACAGTCTGGAAGCTTTGGCTTGGAGGTGCAGTTGGTGGGGCAGCCTGGGCACTTCTTGGGCAGCAAGAGTTTTCTCTGGTGGTACCTTTTGTCAGGCAGGAATCTTCATTTGCTTTCAATTTTTCAGGAGGTGGGACAGGCCATTGCAGCGCAGGGTTAAAAAAAGGGAACAGCAGCTCTTTCCACCAGGAAAAACAGTCTGGAAGCTTTGGCTTTGAGGTGCAGTTGGTGGGGCAGCCTGGGCACTTCTTGGGCAGCAAAGAGCTTTCTGTGGTGGCACCTTTTCTCTGGCAGGAATCTTCATTTACATTCAATTTTCCAGGAGCTGGGACCGGCCATTGCAGCGCAGGGCAGAAAAAAGGGAACAGCAGCTCTTTCCACCAGGAAAAAAAGGCTGGAAGCTTTGGTTTGGAGGTGCAGTTGGTGGGGCAGCCTAGGCACTTCTTGGGCAGCAAGCGTTTTCTGTGGTGGCACCTTTTGTCTGGCAGCAATCTTTAGTTGGATTCAATTTTGGGAGTTATTTTGGTCATTGTAGCGCAGGGCTGAAAAATGGATGAGCAGCTCTTTTCCACAGGAAAGTAAGTCTGGATCCTTTGGTTTCAGGTGCAGTTGTTGGGGCAGCCTGGGCACTTCTTGGGAA
Organism: Pipra filicauda; assembly: GCF_003945595.2. Classification (NCBI taxonomy): domain Eukaryota; kingdom Metazoa; phylum Chordata; class Aves; order Passeriformes; family Pipridae; genus Pipra; species Pipra filicauda. The sequence goes on from NW_024103460.1 coordinate 8,335, forward strand.
GCAAGAACTTTCTGTGGTGGCACCTTTTTTCTAGGAGGTGTTTGTTCCCTGTTAGCAAGTCCCTTACGGCATCAATCACAGAGCACTGGGACTGCTCACAGGGCATGATGAAGTAAGACACCGGTAGTCGAGAAAGAGGGGCTAGAAAAATAAATTCCTGTATCTAATTGCCTTCCTTAATTACAGAAATCGATAGTCTTGTGACATGATCTGCACTGACCCTGCTAAGGATGTACTTCTGCCCTGAGCCCTTGCTCCAGATGTGCCAGGTACACCAAAGGAAACAAGAGAGAATCTCAGCGAAGACAAAAATCAGCTCTTATGGCAGTTGACACTCTATGGGGTTTAGCACTGGAGCTCAATCTCTCTGGGATGTCTGGTCCAGAACAGTGTATTTACTGAATGGTGCTGTTGCTGAACTTCCCTGGGCATGTTGCAATTGGCTACTGAGGCTGAAAGGTTTCCTCGAAGGATTTTTATCTTTTGAAACTACAGGCTGAATTTGAGGGATAAACTCCAGTATTCTGAAAGTGGAAAGTTGATCAAACAGAAAAGAGTGTTTCTTCTACAACAGAGTTGAAATAGTGCACTTGTAAAAATCACAAGGCTTGAAGCCTACTCAGCAGAGCTGATTCCTCATCTGCACTGATCATCAGCAACTGGCCTCTCTCCTATTTCAGGGTCTCATCTGTGTACACTGGATTAAGGCCTCCTAACTTCTTAAGAAAAGTAGTGTTATAAGCTCACTTTTCTGGCAAGGTTTCCTTAGCAGATGGGTTGAAAAGCAAAACTTTGGTGCCATGACCAATGAATGCAGAGCGGTGCTAGAGAGCCCAAGGTTATTTGTGGTGCTAGCTTTGCTCCACTCTCTAATAACTTCTGTCCAGATCAGTGCTGGCAACAAGAATTCCAGGTTAACGCTTGTTTCATTTTTCAGGCTTTGCATTTCAAGAATGGAGAGTTGTTATTGGAAACTCTGCCATGGCTGTCAGTAACAGCCTCGGAAAACAGTTTTTCTTGTTTCTGAGGGAGAAGTTTCCAACCCAGCTTTGGAGTATGCAAATAGTTGAATGACTTGTTGTACAATTGGAAATAAAAATCCATACATTTGCTCGGATTAATGTCTTAACTTATATTTGGCTAAAGAGTCCTTTTCTTGTTACCTTCTTTAAAAAATAGAACCCATAAGCAGAAAGGTGATCTCCTAAAGTGTTGTAACCTTTTAAGTCCACTTGTTGCCACACAACAATAGCATGCCAATATCACATCCAAAGATACAGAATCTTATAGAGATACACACAAATGTATACCTATACATATCTATGTATGTATATCTATCTACCTATACATATCTATACATATCTATACAAATACACACAAGAAAGTTTGGGGATCCTGATGAGAGTTCTACACGGGTAATGAACAGAGGACTAGGGGCAGAAGAGTTTTTGAAGCCAAACAGCTCGACGCAGATTCAGTTCCTTTAGTGGTGCCTAAAACTCAGGAGCTGGACGCCACGGTGCCGGTGGGACCCTCCCAACTCAGCCCGTTCCATGATTCCATCAAGTCCAACTGTCAACCCAGCACTGCCCCAGGAACCCCCAAACCACTAAAGCGTGTCAGCCATGGCCAGATGCAGGTGCCTCTGAAACACCTGCCGGCGTGCTGGCTCCGCCTGGGCAACCCATTGCAGTGCCCGAGCCCCCCCCGCAAAACACAGCGAGAAACCTTTCTCCAGGAGCTGACCTGAAGAAGCTCCCCTGCCTCAGCCTCGGGCCACGTGCCCCGGTCCTCCCAGCGCAGGCTCCTTGCCAGCAGCCCCCTCGGCAGAAGGCGGCTCAGGGCTCCCCTCTGCCCCCCCGGCCGGCTCCGCTCCGGCCCCGCTCCCGCCACGGCCCCGCTCGGCTCTGCACGGGGAAGGAACGCGCCCAGCCCCGGCCGGACACCCCGCGGGGGCCGCGCACCGGGGATCCCTCCCCGGGGCTCACTCATTGGGGGTCCCTCCCCGGGGCTCACTCACCGGGGGTCACTTGCCGAGGGTCCCTCCCCGGGGCTCACTTGCCAGGGGTTGTTCACCGCGGGTCGCTCACCGCGGTCCCTCCCCAGGGCTCACTTACCGGGGCTTCTTCACCGCGGGTCGCTCACCGGCTGTCATTTACTGGGGGCCGCTCACCAGCGGCCACTCGCCGGGGGCCGCGCACGGGGGGTCTCTCTCCCGGGGCCGCGCAGCGGGGGCCACTCGCCGGAGGTCTCTCCCCTGGGGCCGAGCACCGGGGCCACTGCCCGGGGGTCGCTCAGCGGCAGCGCTCCCGCTCCCGGCCCCGCCCGCTCCCACCCTCACCCAAACCCCACCAACCGCCCCTCTCGGCCCCGCCCTCGCCCCGCCCAATCCCCGCCTCGCCCCGCCCACTCCACCGCCTTCCATTGGCTGCGCACGTTCGGCCGTGGAGCGAGGAGCGCGCGGGGAGCGTTGCCTGGAAACCGGCGAGGGAATCCCGGGAATCCTCGAGGCGCCGGCGCTGCCCCGCCACTCCTGGAGCCAGCGGCCCTGCCCGCGCGGGGAGCGGGCACTCAGCGCCTGGCTGCGGCCGCCACAACGGACAGGGAAGCAGGCGCGCGGAAGGCGCGCTTCGGCCCCCGGGCAGCGAGGAGCCCTAAAAAGAACAAAAGTGTTGAAAGACAGGGAACTCATCGCACCATCACAGAACGTGCTGAGTTGGAAGGGACCCACGAGGAGCGTCGAGTGCAAGCCTTTGCCCGCCACAGGACCGACCCCAAGAGTCACACCGTGTGCCTGAACTCTGCCAGCCTTGGTTTGTGACCACTGCCCTGGGGAGCCTGGTCCAGTGCCAACCACCCTCGGAGGGAAGAACCTTTCTCAAATATCCACCCTAAACCCACGTGAAAAAAACCTATTTGCAACCAAAAAAAAAAGTTTCTATTTTCTTCCTTCCCCTTCTCCTTATTTAGTGTTTACACAACAGTACTGCAGTGCCCTACTGGCTCAAAGCTGAACTACTGGAAGTCCTTGCCGTATGTAGCAGTACGTTCGGATACGTGTCCGGAATAAAGACAAGTGCCAAAAAATACTCAAGCACACAAAATATCTTTTATTACAGTGAGAATAATAATACTAGTAATAAACTTAGCAAGAGAAATTAAAAACTAAAAAAGGATACAAAATAACTACCTTATCGGGTGGCATTAAAACAAACACTACAAACAGCATTTAATACAGTATTAACTAGTGAAAAAGGGGAAACAAAATAAGGATCTTAACACAGTATTATGGATAACACGATATTGGTTAGCAAAAAGGGAAACTAAAGGAAAAAAAAGACTATAAACATAAAAGGGGAGTTAAAGGAACACTAAAAGGATATTAAAAAGTTTGTTCTCTCAGTTGCTTCCTATCAAAAAACTGTGCTTACCCACACAGACAGGCCAGGGCTGTCAGGATCTGCAGCAGCTGGTCGGTACCCATGCTTAGCGGGCGTCCCCGCGGAGCAACACAGTCTCGGTGGTAGGATGAGGATCGCTCAGCTCAGCAGCTCCGACACCCCATTTTTATCAGTTCCACATTACACTACGTAGGGCCAGTACGTAGTATAAGGTGATGCCTGAATGGCAGCCAAACACCGCCTAATCATGACCTCATGGCAACAGTCTGCGCATGCCCTACTTGTAGGGCAAGGGGCGAGCGACCCCTGCCCACATAATCTTCCTCCCATCATCATCTTTCTCACCCCTATGGATGACCTCTACCATTGTGTTTCAAGGGTAGATGTATCTATCTTGCAATATGTAGCAAAACCAAGGAAGAACTCAGCTCTGATAATAGGGGATATCAAGCTGACTTGCTAAAAAGCACAATGGACCTTACAAGCTGACTTGCTAAAAAGCACAATGGACCTTACAATTAGCTTGTGCCATAAGTTACATTGTACCATACTCTAGCTGGTTTCACATCCTAATATGATTCCGTTCTCACGCCTCTATGCTCCATTGATCATCTAATTCAAAAGTACCCCCCTTACATACCACCGCGTGATCAATGGTAGCAAGAGGGTGATAACGAACTACTCGAGATTGTAATGCATTTAGCTTGGTGTTTATCATTCGACGTACACATGTTAGTATACAGGGAATCATACACAATATGCATGTTATTATACATCCAACTATTGACAAGCCTATTAACGCTTTTCGTAACCAGGGCCATCCCCATTTCCAATCACTAAAGAGGTTCCATGTATCATGAACATGTAATTGTTGAGTAAGGGCTTTTAATTTCTGGATGCTAGCATGAACAGATTCAGAATGATCACTTAAATTCATGCAGCACATGCCTTCAAAATCTTGACAGCCATGTCCCTGGGCTAACAACGAAAAATCAATAGCAGCTCTATTTTTTAAACTTGCATGTCTAACAGAGTCTACATCTGTGAGCAGTGCACTCAAAGCAGCAGAAGTAGCATTAGCTTCTTTAGCCAGCCAGCATCCAAATTTATTTAAAGAAACCAAAGCATGAGCAGTCTCTATCTGAGATATTATACTAGCAGTTATTCTTTCAGCCTTATTCCAAAACTCTACATCAGAGTTACAGTCCGGAGTAAATCGCCGTGTGCTACGTCTGCGTCTTCTTAGTTTAGGCAAGGTTACGCTGCGAGGATGAAAAAAGGTTGATTGTCCAAAGGTACAAGGGCCTCCTACAGCCTTTCCCGGAATACCTTTCCATGCTCTTTGTCCACAAATGAGAAACAGATCATTTGGGAGACCTATCGCATCAGATCCAGAAATAAATCGTTTTTGCAGTCTTATTGCACCAAGCTGATGCGTTCTGGTATATATCTCTAGGAAAAATGTCAACTCCTCCTTCATTAACCTTGGTACCTGACGTATAGTTTAGGTAGAAGCATCGAGTTGCAGTTAATGTCCCTAAGATGTCCAGCTCTTGTGGTTGAATGGGTAAAGCAGGAAAATTATGCATGTATGCTAAAGACTTAATATACCAAGTAGCGTCCTTTCCGCTTTTAACTCGCCACGATGCCTGGCACCACCAAAGAGATTGTTGAGTTCCTGGATGTGTGCAGTTTGCTAACACGATCTCATTATACAGAGTTCCCCACTAGTAGTTATCAATGGGTACTCTAATCAGACAGGTGTGAAAAGGACTCGTGGGAGTTACCATGGTCACACATATCACGTCCATCTTTGTCATATTGGCCAGGGTGGTCCACACATTGACATCTAAAACAGAAGTCAGTAAAGAAGCAAAGTATAGCTGATATCTTTCTGGAAGGTACAGTGGTCTGGAAAAGGTCCTGTTGCTCTGCACCCTCAGGGGAGAAACCAACTCCTGGGGGCTGTTGGATTCCATCCCACCGCGTGGTCCATGGTTGGACCATGACACTGGTGAATGACTCGAACAGCGTATTGATGAAGTGTCATTTTTGAGATAATCTTTTCCCGGTTGACAGACCTAGTTTCCAAGTTTGGACAGGTGAACAGGTGTGTCCAATCGTATGGGCTCAGACAACGCAATGAATCTCAGGAATTTCTGCAAAATATAAAGTCTAGTACAACAGAACTTCTCATTTCAGATGTTTATAGTCTGGATTCATCTTTTATAGTATGAAGTGGTTGACTGCCAGTCACACATTTATAGGCCTCTCAGGAGCTATCACAGGCAATGTATATCTGGGGTTTGATGCAACACCAGACAACATCCTGGTCTCACCAACCGCTCCCACAGAAAGCTTGCACTCTCTGTACAGATTCCAGGCCTCATCAGGAGCAAACCGTCCTGCCCCAGTTTACCCCTGACTGCAGTCAATCCCCCCTCACCTCATGGAGTGATAGTACAGGTTATCTCTTGCCTCCATGCTATAAAAGAATTTTATCCATCTTCACATTAACTATACTATTGAGTGTGAAATCATTTCTGCACTTAACTAGACTGTTACCAATTCATCATAAGAAAATTGTAAACATGATGCAAGCCAGAGCCCATAGGGAGGCCCACAAACATCAGTCCTTCATTTGCAGTCTTGCCAACCAGCTTTTCAACATAAGCTTTTCTTCTGTGAGACCCAGCACCTCACACATGGTTATTTCACAGTCACATATATTCTTGTATAGACTCGTAAGCCAAAAGGTTTCTGTCATTTGTTGATTCCAAATAATTCTTGCCACCTGCTGTAACACTACTGGGACAAAACACATACAAATATGAGCACTGCAAAACAATCAGTGTCTGATTTAGAATTCCCAAACCACACCGTTCTGCCTGATCTTCACAAACATCACTGGTGTGACATGAATAGCACAGAAACAGATCGTTCTATACAGTGATGACCATTAGGCTTCAGGATGTTACAAGTTTTATAGTTTTATATTGTCTTCTTTCCCCCCTTAGTGGTATGTCTGCCCCATCCCAGGAGACAAAACCAAGCACAATTGCAGTCCCTCTGCACACAGCATCACATATGTCCTTCACTTCTTGAAGCCAGGGCTTAGCTTTAGCCTTTACCTTTAACACTGCTGCCAGAACAACTTGGCAGCACACAGTTCAGGAATAATATTCCAATTCTGATTGTTGCTTACCAGTAATACAAAACAAAGCATACAGATTGTTGGTGCAACTCATCTAAGAAATATAAACCTTCTTATCTCTGGAATAGTAGATCCAGGGATCCGTTGGGACACGAGACCTGCTATGCAGAAAAGAATAACCAATCCATCTTGTTATTCAAGATACATGACCTGCACTGAATAGGCTAATGCAGGAGTAATCATGGTTGTGGTAGCTATATCCTCCCAGCCTCTGGCCAGGACATTGTTCATTACATGAATCACAACGTCAGGTGTGGACAAGACACACAAGAGACAGGTACACGATAACTGAGTCATTACACCAGTTAGCAAAAGTTAGTAGACACAATTAACTATATTTAGGATATCTTTTTCTTCCATGTGATATTCGGGTTGGTCTTGTGCTGCTCAACGTTCACTGATCTCTGTTCAGAATTCTTGCCGTTCATGATAAGGTTTCATCAAACATGTTGGAAGCCAGCAGGGTCCTGTGGGAGACAAAACACAAACAGCTCCCCCCTTCCAAATACTAACAACTTAATATTTACTTGAGGTGTCATATTACCCCTCCTCATTACAACAGTATAATTGTATCAAGTTAAGGTTTTGTTCTGTGGGTGGGAGGCCTGGAAGGTCACCAAGTTGCTGCAACCTCTCTATGATCTCTTCTACGGGTGCCCCCGAGTTAGACACTAACAGTGGAATAATGTATGGTTTCCAGGGTACAGGACAGCCTTCTAACAGTTTGTTTCACATTACTGGAATTAAAGGCTGTTGCATGTAAAGTTCAGGGCTCTGCAGCTCAATAGCTACTTTCATCCCTTCCCTCTTTAATATTTTGATTGCTTGATGAAGAGTTACCCAGGATGAACTTCCATCCTGCCGTGATCCATCATTAGTAAAACGGTCACTAAGACCTTCAGCAATAACTGAAACCAAAGTTCTATCAACTCCTGGTGTTTGTCTTAAACGCCAAAGGGCATTTTGTACATATACATCATTAGTTAACTCTAAAAACTTCGTGGCATCAACATTGTCTATTATCACAGAGTCAGCCCCTTGCTCTGTGTGCCAACTCATCTGATGTTGATAACTTCTCTGAATTTTCTATAAAATCGTCCTCATCAGAATCATCACTACTACTCTATACGTTACCATTTCACTTCTCTGGATCCCAATCAGGGGAAGTGATTATAGCTCGCACCCATGGTCCCCGATAACTTCGGTCTATTTTCCTTTGTCTGTGCCGAACAGTTCTCACAGCATATTTCTCAGCTAAAGTAACACATTTATCTTCTACCCTGTTCTTTTCGGCCTGAAGGTCAAGTAAAGTCTGGCTTTGTACCAACTGAGTGGCTCTTACAGCATTCAGCTGCTCCTGCAGTTTTTTGCATTTTTCCACAGTTAACTTGTATGCAGTAAGCAGTGCACCCCCCATTCGTCCAGCCTGTTCCAGATGACTGCTTGATTTAGTAGGAGGGGTAAACTGCTCTCAGTATTGCAATACCTCCATCTGCTGCCCCCAATACTCAAGAGGATTCTTTGTACATGCTTCCCACTTATTCTACAAAGTAATCCATGGCTCCTGCCCCAGTTCTATTAATTCACGGGGAGGAGCTTTCTTGGGTTCATTGCCGCCTGCGGCTGACCCTCCTAACCGCTTTTTCATCTTAATCTACTAACGTTCTCACTAACAAAACAATGACAAAAGATTCTCAATTTTCAAGCTAAACACAATGAGACACACCAATCCAAAAACTGTGGCTCTTACATCACAAACAAGCCTAACTACACATACACATCAAATCTAAAATCTCTATATACCAACCACAAAATAAACACGCTACAGTAACTCTGAATGAATCCTCAAAAAGACATATCTATGAGTGAAACAACAATAAAACCCAATCCACCAAGTATCTTCTAAGCTCTGATTCGCTCCACACCGAATACAATAAAAATTTAAAGTACGATCTAGCCTTATCTCCTGGCTGCCTCTAGGTCCCAGGATATATTTATTACAATTAATACAATGATGTCGTACATATAAACAACAGTTACAGAAAGGACAAATCTTAATTCTAGGTCTCAAGAAGTGTGATCACAATTAATTGCTCAGAACTATCTCCCATATGCAAAAAAAACCCAAACAAAGCATATAAAACACAAGCACTGCCACCCATATAGTAACTTAATCAACAAGAACAACAAAAACCAGTTTAAAACAAAGTAAAACTAGCAGAAGATATGAACCCAGACACTGGCACCCACACAGAGTTCACCTCGCACACAGGGACGCGGCTTCCCAGGCTATGCTCTCCACCTGAGAATCTCCCTTTTACACAACACACACGGGGACGCGGCTCTCCAGGCTGTGCACTCCACCGGAAGATCTCCCACCAATACACAGAGAAACGTCAGCTGAGCACTCCACCAACGAATTCCCTGGAGGGCACTGCTTATTCCTCCATGTATCCTGCCGACTATGCCAATTTATGTAGCAGTACGTTCGGATACGTGTCCAGAATAAAGACAAGTGCCAAAAAATACTCAAGCACACAAAATATCTTTTATTACAGTGAGAATAATAATAATAGTAATAAACTTAGCAAGAGAAATTAAAAACTAAAAAAGGATACAAAATAACTGCCTTATCGGGTGGCATTAAAACAAACACTACAAACAGCATTTAATACAGTATTAACTAGTGAAAAAGGGGAAACAAAATAAGGATCTTAACACAGTATTATGGATAACACGATATTGGTTAGCAAAAAGGGAAACTAAAGGAAAAAAAAAAGACTATAAACATAAAAGGGGAGTTAAAGGAACACTAAAAGGATATTAAAAAGTTTGTTCTCTCAGTTGCTTCCTATCAAACTGTGCTTACCCACACAGACAGGCCAGGGCTGTCAGGATCTGCAGCAGCTGGTCGGTACCCGTGCTTAGCGGGCGTCCCTGTGGAGCAACACAGTCTCGGTGGTAGAATGAGTATCGCTCGACTCAGCAGCTCCGACACCCCATTTTTATCAGTTCCACGTTACACTACGTAGGGCCAGTACGTAGTATAAGGTGATGCCTGAATGGCAGCCAAACCCCGCCTAATCATTACCTAATGGCAACAGCCTGCGCATGCCCTACTTGTAGGGCAAGGGGCCAGCGACCCCTGCCCACATAATCTTCCTCCCATCATCATCTTTCTCACCCCTATGGATGACCTCTACCATTGTGTTTCAAAGGTAGATGTATCTATCTTGCAATATGTAGCAAAACCAAGGAAGAACTCAGCTCTGATAATAGGGGATATCAAGCTGACTTGCTAAAAAGCACAATGGACCTTACAATTAGCTTGTGCCATAAGTTACATTGTACCATACTCTAGCTGGTTTCACATCCTAATATGATTCCGTTCTCACGCCTCTATGCTCCATTGATCATCTAATTCAAAAGTATCCCCCCTTACACCGTATAGGCTGGATTTTGCCCCTTAGGCAGAGGCTAATCTGTCTGCAGTCCACCAGGACTGCCAGAGCTTGGGGAAGGGATGGAGGCTATCGCAGGAAGGAACAGAGATGCGGAGATATTCCCTGATATTCTACTCTAGAAGCGGCTCAAGAGACAGCCCTGGAGTTGGAAACACTTGCCTTCGTCACTGGACGATCTTGTCCAGCACCACAGAAAGGATCTTCTCCTCCGGCAAAGCCGCAGCTTCCCGGGAGCCGTGGATTGAGAACCGGTGTCTTGGGGACAGGAGCTGCTGGGCCACCTGCTCCTGGGAATCTTAGACGGCAATGGCCTGGGCTCCCACTCCTACCCGCAGCCTTTTGCTGCCATGTGCATCCTCGGCGAGGAGCGGGCTCTGCTCTTCCCTGCCCCTCCCCGGCAGCAGGGAGACCTGGCCAGAGGGGCTCCTGTGTGTGACTCCGGCAGGTCTCCCAAAGGCTCTGGGAGGGATGGAGTCTCTTGCCAGAAGTAACTGAGGTGCCGAGATACTCCGGCCCCTGCTCTTGCCATACTGGATCGGGGAAGAGCCCTGGAGCCGGGAACACCTGCTTTTGCCATAGGAGACAACGCAGCACGTGTTGCTGCACAGGATCCTGATGTGGCACTGGGAGAGCATCAAGGAATGCATGGATTGGGCACCTCATATTTGGGATAAAGTGTGGCTTGTCTTCAATTTTCGGAGACAAGTGCAGGGTTCTGAAAAGAAACAAACAACAGCCTTTATCCCAAAAAAGAAAGCATGTATGCTTTCGCTTTGAGGGGCAGTTGATGCAACAACCTGGGCACTTCTTGGGCAGTAAGAGCTTATCGGGTGGCACCTTTTATCTGGCAACAATCTTCATTTGCATTCAATTTTTGGATCTACTTTGGCCATTCAAGAGCAGGGCTGAAAAAAAAAGGAAAAGCAGCCCTTTCCGCCAGGCAAGAAACTCTGGAACCTTTGGCTTTAGGTGCAGTTGGTGGGGCAGCCTGGGCACTTCTTGGGCAGAAAGACCTGTCTGTGGTGGCACCTTTTGTCTGGCAGGAAACTTCATTTGCTTTCAATTTTTTAAAAGGTGAGACTGGACATTGCAGCACAGGGCGGAAAAAGGGGAACAGCAGCTCTTTCCCGAAGGAAAAAAAGTCTGGAAGCTTTGGTTTGGAGGTGCAGTTGTTGGGGCAGCCTGGGCACTTCTTGGGCAGGAAGACCTTTCTGTGGTGGCACCTTTTGTCTGCCAGCAATCTTCATTTACATTCAATTTTTCAGGAGGTGGAACCGGCCACTGCAGCGCAGGGCTGAAAAAAAGGAACAACAGCTCTTTCCCGAAGGAAAAAAAGTCTGGAACCTTTGGCTTCAAATGTAGTTGTTGGGGCAGCCTGGGCACTTCTTGGGCAGCAAAGATCTTTCTGTGGTGGCACCTTTTTTCTGGCAGGAATCTTCATTTGCATTCAATTTTCCCAGAGGTGGGACAGGTCATTGCAGCGCAGGGCTGAAAAAAGGGAACAGCAGCTCTTTCCACCAGGAAAAATCTCTGGATCCTTTCACTTCTGCTGCAGTTGGTGGGGCAGCCTGGGCACTTCTTGGGCAGCAAGAGCTTTCTGTGGTGGCACTTTTTCTGGCAGGAATCTTCATTTGGAGTAAATATTCCAGGAGGTGGGACAGGTCATTGCAGCACAGGGCTGAAAAAAGGGAACAGCAGCTCTTTCCCTAAGGAAAAAAAGTCTGGAACCTTTGGCGTCAAGTGTACTTGTTGGGGCAGCCTGGGCACTTCTTGGGCAGCAAAGATCTTTCTGTGGTGGCACCTTTTGTCTGGCAGGAATCTTCATTTGCATTCAGTTTTTCAGGAGGTGGGACAGGCCATTGCAGCACAGGGCTGAAAAAAGGGAACAGCAGCTCTTTCCCTAAGGAAAAATCTCTGGATCCTTTCGCTTCTGCTGCAGTTGGTGGGGCAGCCTGGGCACTTCTTGGGCAGCAAAGAGCTTTCTGTGGGGGTACCTTTTGTCTGGCAGGAATCTTCATTTCGATTCAATTTTCCTAGAGGTGGGACCGGCCATGGCAGAGCAGGGTTGAAAAAAGGGAACAGCAGCTCTTTCCACCAGGAAAAAAAATCTGGAAGCTTTGGCTTCAGGTGTAGTTGGTGCAGGCTGGGCACTTCTTGGGCAGCAAGAGTTTTCTGTGATGGCACCTTTTGTCTGGCAGGAATCTTCATTTGGAGTAAATTTTCCAGGAGGTGGGACAGGCCATTGCAGCGCAGGGCTGAAAAAAGGGAACAGCAGCCCTTTCCCTAAGGAAAAAAAGTCTGGAAGCGTTGGCTTTTAGGTGCAGTTGTTGGGGCAGCCCTGGCACCTCTTGGGCAGCAAAGAGCTTTCGGTGGAAACACCTTTTTTCTGGCAGGCATCTTCATTTGCATTCAATCTTTAAAAAGGTGCGACCGGCCATTGCTGCGCATGGCTGAAAAAAGGGAACAGCAGCCCTTTCCACCAGGAAAAAAAGCCTGGAAGCTTTGGCTTGGAGGTGCAGTTGGTGGGGCAGCCTGGGCACTTCTTGGGCAGCAAGAGTTTTCTGTGGTGGAACCTTTTGTCTGGGAGTTATCTTCATTTGCATTCAGTTTTTCAGGAGGTAGGACCGGCCATTGCAGCGCAGGGCTGAAAAAAGGGAACAGCAGCTCTTTCCACCAGGAAAAACAGTCTGGAACCTTTGGCTTCAGGTATAGTTGGTGCAGGCTGGGCACTTCTTGGGCAGCAAGAGTTTTCTGTGGTGGCACCTTTTGTCTGTCAGGAATCTTCATTTGGATTCAATTTTTCAAAAGGTGGGACAGGTCATTGCAGCGCAGAACTGAAAAAAGGGAACAGCAGCCCTTTCCACCAGGAAAAAAAGCCTGGAAGCTTTGGCTTGGAGGTGCAGTTGGTGGGGCAGCCTGGGCACTTCTTGGGCAGCAAGAGTTTTCTGTGGTGGAACCTTTTGTCTGGGAGTTATCTTCATTTGCATTCAGTTTTTCAGGAGGTAGGACCGGCCATTGCAGCGCAGGGCTGAAAAAAGGGAACAGCAGCTCTTTCCCGAAGGAAAAATCTCTGGATCCTTTCACTTCTGCTGCAGTTGGTGGGGCAGCCTGGGCACTTCTTGGGCAGCAAGAGCTTTCTGTGGTGCCACTTTTTCTCTGGCAGGAATCTTCATTTGCTATCTATTTTTCAAAAGGTGGGACCAGACATTGCAGCACAGGGCAGAAAAAAGGGAACAACAGCTCTTTCCACCAGCAAAAAAAGTCTGAAGCTTTGGCTTTGAGGTGCAGTTGTTGGGGGAGCCTGGGCACGTCTTGGGCAGCAAAGATCTTTCTGTGGTGGCACCTTTTGTCTAGCAGCAATCTTTATTTGGATACAATTCTCCAGGAGGTGGGTCAGGCCATTGCAGCACAGGGCTGAAAAAAGGGAACAGCAGCTCTTTCCACCAGGAAAAACAGTCTGGAAGCTTTGGCTTCAAATGTACTTGTTGGGGCAGCCTGGGCACTTCTTGGGCATCAAAGAGCTTTCTCTGGTGGCACCTTTTGTCTGGCAAGAATCTTCATTTGGAGTCAATTTTCCAGGAGGTGGGACAGGCCATTGCAGCGCAGGGCAGAAAAAACGGAACAACAGCTCTTTCCATTAGGAACAAAAGTCTGGAACCTTTGGCTTCAAATGTAGTTGTTGGGGCAGCCTGGGCACTTCTTGGGCAGCAAAGATCTTTCTGTGGTGGCACCTTTTTTCTGGCAGGAATCTTCATTTGCATTCAATTTTCCCAGAGGTGGGACAGGTCATTGCAGCGCAGGGCTGAAAAAAGGGAACAGCAGCTCTTTCCCTCTGGAAAAATCTCTGGATCCTTTCAGTTCTGCTGCAGTTGGTGGGGCAGCCTGGGCACTTCTTGGGCAGGAAGAGTTTTCTGTGGTGGCACCTTTTGTCTGGCAGGAATCTTCATTTGGAGTAAATATTCCAGGAGGTGGGACAGGTCATTGCAGCGCAGGGCTGAAAAAAGGGAACAGCAGCTCTTTCCCTAAGGAAAAAAAGTCTGGAACCTTTGGCGTCAAGTGTACTTGTTGGGGCAGCCTGGGCACTTCTTGGGCAGCAAAGATCTTTCTGTGGTGGCACCTTTTGTCTGGCAGGAATCTTCATTTGCATTCAGTTTTTCAGGAGGTGGGACAGGCCATTGCAGCACAGGGCTGAAAAAAGGGAACAGCAGCTCTTTCCCGAAGGAAAAATCTCTGGATCCTTTCGCTTCTGCTGCAGTTGGTGGGGCAGCCTGGGCACTTCTTGGGCAGCAAAGAGCTTTCTGTGGTGGCACCTTTTGTCTGGCAGGAATCTTCATTTCGATTCAATTCTCCTAGAGGTGGGACCGGCCATGGCAGAGCAGGGTTGAAAAAAGGGAACAGCAGCTCTTTCCACCAGGAAAAAAAATCTGGAAGCTTTGGCTTCAGGTGTAGTTGGTGCAGGCTGGGCACTTCTTGGGCAGCAAGAGTTTTCTGTGATGGCACCTTTTGTCTGGCAGGAATCTTCATTTGGAGTAAATTTTCCAGGAGGTGGGACAGGCCATTGCAGCGCAGGGCTGAAAAAAGGGAACAGCAGCCCTTTCCCTAAGGAAAAAAAGTCTGGAAGCGTTGGCTTTTAGGTGCAGTTGTTGGGGCAGCCCTGGCACCTCTTGGGCAGCAAAGAGCTTTCGGTGGAAACACCTTTTTTCTGGCAGGCATCTTCATTTGCATTCAATCTTTAAAAAGGTGCGACCGGCCATTGCTGCGCATGGCTGAAAAAAGGGAACAGCAGCCCTTTCCACCAGGAAAAAAAGCCTGGAAGCTTTGGCTTGGAGGTGCAGTTGGTGGGGCAGCCTGGGCACTTCTTGGGCAGCAAGAGTTTTCTGTGGTGGAACCTTTTGTCTGGGAGTTATCTTCATTTGCATTCAGTTTTTCAGGAGGTAGGACCGGCCATTGCAGCGCAGGGCTGAAAAAAGGGAACAGCAGCTCTTTCCACCAGGAAAAACAGTCTGGAACCTTTGGCTTCAGGTATAGTTGGTGCAGGCTGGGCACTTCTTGGGCAGCAAGAGTTTTCTGTGGTGGCACCTTTTGTCTGTCAGGCATCTTCATTTGCATTCAATCTTTAAAAAGGTGCGACCGGCCATTGCTGCGCATGGCTGAAAAAAGGGAACAGCAGCCCTTTCCACCAGGAAAAAAAGCCTGGAAGCTTTGGCTTGGAGGTGCAGTTGGTGGGGCAGCCTGGGCACTTCTTGGGCAGCAAGAGTTTTCTGTGGTGGAACCTTTTGTCTGGGAGTTATCTTCATTTGCATTCAGTTTTTCAGGAGGTAGGACCGGCCATTGCAGCGCAGGGCTGAAAAAAGGGAACAGCAGCTCTTTCCCGAAGGAAAAATCTCTGAATCCTTTCACTTCTGCTGCAGTTGGTGCGGCAGCCTGGGCACTTCTTGGGCAGCAAGAGCTTTCTGTGGTGCCACTTTTTCTCTGGCAGGAATCTTCATTTGGAGTAAATATTCCAGGTGGTGGGACAGGTCATTGCAGCGCAGGGCAGAAAAAACGGAACAACAGCTCTTTCCATTAGGAACAAAAGTCTGGAACCTTTGGCTTCAAATGTAGTTGTTGGGGCAGCCTGGGCACTTCTTGGGCAGCAAAGATCTTTCTGTGGTGGCACCTTTTGTCTGGCAAGAATCTTCATTTGGAGTCAATTTTCCAGGAGGTGGGACAGGCCATTGCAGCGCAGGGCAGAAAAAACGGAACAACAGCTCTTTCCATTAGGAACAAAAGTCTGGAACCTTTGGCTTCAAATGTAGTTGTTGGGGCAGCCTGGGCACTTCTTGGGCAGCAAAGATCTTTCTGTGGTGGCACCTTTTTTCTGGCAGGAATCTTCATTTGCATTCAATTTTCCCAGAGGTGGGACAGGTCATTGCAGCGCAGGGCTGAAAAAAGGGAACAGCAGCTCTTTCCCTCAGGAAAAATCTCTGGATCCTTTCAGTTCTGCTGCAGTTGGTGGGGCAGCCTGGGCACTTCTTGGGCAGGAAGAGTTTTCTGTGGTGGCACCTTTTGTCTGGCATGAATCTCATGTGGGTAAAAATATTTCCAGGAGGTGGGACAGGTCATGTGCAGCGCAGGGGCTGAAAAAGGGAAAACAGCAGCCTCTTTCCCTAAGGAAAAGTCTGGAACCTGTGGCGTCAAGGTACTTGTTATGGGGCGCCTTGGGCACTTCGTGGGCAGCCCAAGATCTTTCTGGTGGTGGCACTTTTTTTCTGGCAGGATCTTATTTGCATTCAGTTTTTCAGGAGGTGGGACAGGCCATTTCAGCACAGGGCTGAAAAAAGAGAACAGCAGCTCTTTCCCGAAGGAAAAATCTCTGGATCCTTTCGCTTCTGCTGCAGTTGGTGGGGCAGCCTGGGCACTTCTTGGGCAGCAAAGAGCTTTCTGTGGTGGCACCTTTTGTCTGGCAGGAATCTTCATTTCGATTCAATTTTCCTAGAGGTGGGACCGGCCATGGCAGAGCAGGGTTGAAAAAAGGGAACAGCAGCTCTTTCCACCAGGAAAAAAAATCTGGAAGCTTTGGCTTCAGGTGTAGTTGGTGCAGGCTGGGCACTTCTTGGGCAGCAAGAGGTTTCTGTGATGGCACCTTTTGTCTGGCAGGAATCTTCATTTGGAGTAAATTTTCCAGGAGGTGGGACAGGCCATTGCAGCGCAGGGCTGAAAAAAGGGAACAGCAGCCCTTTCCCTAAGGAAAAAAAGTCTGGAAGCGTTGGCTTTTAGGTGCAGTTGTTGGGGCAGCCCTGGCAACTCTTGGGCAGCAAAGAGCTTTCGGTGGAAACACCTTTTTTCTGGCAGGCATCTTCATTTGCATTCAATCTTTAAAAGGTGCGACCGCCATTGCTGCGCATGCTGAAAAAGGGACAGCAAGCTCTTTCCACCAGGAAAAACAGTCTGGAACCTTTGGCTTCAAGTGTAGTTGGTGGGGCACCCTGGGCACTTCTTGGGCAGCAAAGAGCTTTTTCTAGTGGCACCTTTTGTCTGGCAGGAATCTTCATTTGTTTTCAATTTTTCAAAAGGTGTGACAGCCCATTGCAGCGCAGAACTGAAAAAAGGGAACAGCAGCACATTCCACCAGGAAAAACAGTCTGGAAGCTTTGGCTTCAAGCGTAGTAGTTGGGGCAGCCTGGGCACTTCCTGGGCAGCAAGACCTTTCTGTGGTGGCACCTTTTGTCTGGCAGGAATCTTCATTTGCATTCAGTTTTTCAGGAGGTAGGACCGGCCATTGCAGCGCAGGGCTGAAAAAAGTGAACAGCAGCTCTTTCCCTAAGGAAAAAAAGTCTGGAAGCTTTGGCTTCAAGTATAGTTGGTGGGGCAACCTTGGCACTTCTTGGGCATCAAAGAGCTTTATGTGGTGGCACCTTTTGTCTGGCAGGAATCTTTATTTGGATTCTATTTTTCAGGAGGTGGGACAGGTCATTGCAGTGCAGAACTGAAAAAAGGGAACAGCAGCTCTTTCCACCAGGAAAAACAGTCTGGAAGCTTTGGCTTCAAGCGTAGTTGGTGGGGCAGCCTGGGCACTTCTTGGGCAGCAAAGGTCTTTGTGTGGTGGCACCTTTTGTCTGGCAGGAATCTTCATTTGCATTCAGTTTTTCAGGAGGTAGGACCGGCCATTGCAGCGCAGGGCTGAAAAAAAGGGAACAGCAGCTCTTTCCCTAAGGAAAAATCTCTGGATCCTTTCAATTCTGCTGCAGTTGGTGGGGTAGCCTGGGCACTTCTTGGGCAGCAAAGAGCTTTTTCTAGTGGCACCTTTTGTTTGGCAGCAATCTTCATTTGCTTTCAATTTTTCAAAAGGTGCGACAGGCCATTGCAGCTCAGAACTGAAAAAAGGGAACAGCAGCTCTTTCCACCAGGAAAAACAGTCTGGAACCTTTGGTTTCAAGTGTAGTAGTTGGGGCAGCCTGGGCACTTCTTGGGCAGCAAAGAGCTTTTTCTGGTGGCACCTTTTGTCTGGCAGCAATCTTTATTTGCATTCTATTTTTCAGGAGGTGGGACCGGCCATTGCAGTGCAGGGCAGAAAAAAGGGAACAGCAGCTCTTTCCACCAGGAAAAACAGTCTGGAACCTTTGGCTTCAACTGTAGTTGGTGGGGCAGCCTGGGCACTTCCTGGGCAGCAAGACCTTTCTGTGGTGGCACCTTTTGTCTGGCACGAATCTGCATTTGGATTCAATTTTCCAGGAGGTGGGACCGGCCATTGCAGCGCAGGGCTGAAAAAAGGCAACAGCAGCTCTTTCCACCAGGAAAAATCTCAGGATCCTTTCGTTTCTGCTGAACTTGTTGGGGCAGCCTGGGCATGTCTTGGGCAGCAAAGATCTTTCTGTGGTGGTACCTTTTGTCAGGCAGGAATCTTCATTTGGATTCTATTTTTCAGGAGGTGGGACAGGTCATTGCAGTGCAGAACTGAAAAAAGGGAACAGCAGCTCTTTCCACCAGGAAAAACAGTCTGGAACCTTTGGCTTCAAGTGTAGTAGTTGGGGCACCATGGGCACTCCTTGGGCAGGAAAGAGCTTTCGGTGGTGGCACCTTTTGTCTGGCAGGAATCTTCATTTGCATTCAGTTTTTCAGGAGGTAGGATCGGCCATGGCAGCGCAGGGCTGAAAAAAGTGAACAGCAGCTCTTTCCCTAAGGAAAAATCTCTGGATCCTTTCAATTCTGCTGCAGTTGGTGGGGTAGCCTGGGCACTTCTTGGGCAGCAAGATTTTTCCGTGGTGGTACTTTTTGTCTGGCAGGAATCTTCATTTGCTTTCAATTTTTCAAAAGGTGGGACAGGCCATTGCAGCTCAGAACTGAAAAAAGGGAACAGCAGCTCTTTCCACCAGGAAAAACAGTCTGGAAGCTTTGGCTTCAGGTGTAGTTGGTGCACGCTGGGCACTTCTTGGGCAGGAAAGATCTTTCTGTGGTGGCACCTTTTGTCTGGCAGCAATCTTCATTTGGAGTAAATTTTACAGGAGGTGGGACAGGCCATTGCAGCGCAGGGCTGAAAAAAAGGAACAGCAGCTCTTTCCCTAAGGAAAAAAACTCTGGAAGCTTTGGCTTCAAGTATAGTTGGTGGGGCAACCTTGGCACTTCTTGGGCATCAAAGAGCTTTATGTGGTGGCACCTTTTGTCTGGCAGCAATCTTCATTTGGATTCTATTTTTCAGGAGGTGGGACAGGTCATTGCAGTGCAGAACTGAAAAAAGGGAACAGCAGCTCTTTCCACCAGGAAAAACAGTCTGGAACCTTTGGCTTCAAGTGTAGTTGGTGGGGCAACCTGGGCACTTCTTGGGCAGCAAAGAGTTTTTTCTAGTGGCACCTTTTGTTTGGCAGCAATCTTCATTTGTTTTCAATTTTTCAAAAGGTGCGACAGCCCACTGCAGTGCAGAACTGAAAAAAGGGAACAGCAGCTCATTCCACCAGGAAAAACAGTCTGGAAGCTTTGGCTTCAAGTGTAGTAGTTGGGGCAGCCTGGGCACTTCTTGGGCAGCAAAGGTCTTTGTGTGGTGGCACCTTTTGTCTGGCAGCAATCTTTATTTGCATTCTATTTTTCAGGAGGTGGGACCGGCCATGGCAGCACAGGGCTGAAAAAAGGGAACAGCAGCTCTTTCCACCAGGAAAAATCTCTGGATCCTTTCGTTTCTGCTGAACTTGTTGGGGCAGCCTGGGCATGTCTTGGGCAGCAAAGATCTTTCTGTGGTGGTACCTTTTGTCAGGCAGGAATCTTCATTTGGATTCTATTTTTCAGGAGGTGGGACAGGTCATTGCAGTGCAGAACTGAAAAAAGGGAACAGCAGCTCTTTCCACCAGGAAAAACAGTCTGGAACCTTTGGCTTCAACTGTAGTTGGTGGGGCACCATGGGCACTTCTTGGGCAGCAAAGAGCTTTCGGTGGTGGCACCTTTTGTCTGGCAGGAATCCTCATTTGCATTCAGTTTTTCAGGAGGTAGGACCGGCCATGGCAGCGCAGGGCTGAAAAAAGTGAACAGCAGCTCTTTCCCTAAGGAAAAATCTCTGGATCCTTTCAATTCTGCTGCAGTTGGTGGGGCACCCTGGGCACTTCTTGGGCAGCAAAGAGCTTTTTCTAGTGACACCTTTTGTTTGGCAACAATCTTCATTTGCTTTCAATTTTTCAAAAGGTGCGACAGGCCACTGCAGCTCAGAACTGAGAAAAGGGAACAGCAGCTCATTCCACCAGGAAAAACAGTCTGGAAGCTTTGGTTTCAAGTGTAGTAGTTGGGGCAGCCTGGGCACTTCTTGGGCAGCAAAGAGCTTTTTCTAGTGGCACCTTTTGTCTGGCAGCAATCTTTATTTGCATTCTATTTTTCAGGAGGTGGGACCGCCATTGCAGCGCAGGGCAGAAAAAAGGGAACAGCAGCTCTTTCCACCAGGAAAAACAGTCTGGAAGCTTTGGCTTCAACTGTAGTTGGTGGGGCAGCCTGGGCACTTCCTGGGCAGCAAGACCTTTCTGTGGTGGCACCTTTTGTCTGGCACGAATCTTTATTTGGATTCAATTTTCCAGGAGGTGGGACAGGCCATTGCAGCGCAGGGCTGAAAAAAGGGAACAGCAGCTCTTTCCACCAGGAAAAACAGTCTGGAACCTTTGGCTTCAAGTGTAGTTGGTGGGGCACCATGGGCACTTCTTGGGCAGCAAAGAGCTTTCGGTGGTGGCACCTTTTGTCTGGCAGGAATCTTCATTTGCATTCAGTTTTTCAGGAGGTAGGACCGGCCATGGCAGCGCAGGGCTGAAAAAAAGGGAACAGCAGCTCTTTCCCTAAGGAAAAATCTCTGGATCCTTTCAATTCTGCTGCAGTTGGTGGGGTAGCCTGGGCACTTCTTGGGCAGCAAGATTTTTCCGTGGTGGTACTTTTTGTCTGGCAGGAATCTTCATTTGCTTTCAATTTTTCAAAAGGTGGGACAGGCCATTGCAGCTCAGAACTGAAAAAAGGGAACAGCAGCTCTTTCCACCAGGAAAAACAGTCTGGAAGCTTTGGCTTCAGGTGTAGTTGGTGCAGCCTGGGCACTTCTTGGGCAGCAAAGATCTTTCTGTGGTGGCACCTTTTGTCTGGCAGCAATCTTCATTTGGAGTAAATTTTACAGGAGGTGGGACAGGCCATTGCAGCGCAGGGCTGAAAAAAAGGAACAGCAGCTCTTTCCCTAAGGAAAAAAACTCTGGAAGCTTTGGCTTCAAGTATAGTTGGTGGGGCAACCTTGGCACTTCTTGGGCAGCAAAGAGCTTTATGTGGTGGCACCTTTTGTCTGGCAGGAATCTTCATTTGGATTCTATTTTTCAGGAGGTGGGACAGGTCATTGCAGTGCAGAACTGAAAAAAGGGAACAGCAGCTCTTTCCACCAGGAAAAACAGTCTGGAACCTTTGGCTTCAAGTGTAGTTGGTGGGGCAACCTGGGCACTTCTTGGGCAGCAAAGAGTTTTTTCTAGTGGCACCTTTTGTTTGGCAGCAATCTTCATTTGTTTTCAATTTTTCAAAAGGTGCGACAGCCCACTGCAGTGCAGAACTGAAAAAAGGGAACAGCAGCTCATTCCACCAGGAAAAACAGTCTGGAAGCTTTGGCTTCAAGTGTAGTAGTTGGGGCAGCCTGGGCACTTCTTGGGCAGCAAAGGTCTTTGTGTGGTGGCACCTTTTGTCTGGCAGCAATCTTTATTTGCATTCTATTTTTCAGGAGGTGGGACCGGCCATGGCAGCACAGGGCTGAAAAAAGGGAACAGCAGCTCTTTCCACCAGGAAAAATCTCTGGATCCTTTCGTTTCTGCTGAACTTGTTGGGGCAGCCTGGGCATGTCTTGGGCAGCAAAGATCTTTCTGTGGTGGTACCTTTTGTCAGGCAGGAATCTTCATTTGGATTCTATTTTTCAGGAGGTGGGACAGGTCATTGCAGTGGAGAACTGAAAAAAGGGAACAGCAGCTCTTTCCACCAGGAAAAACAGTCTGGAACCTTTGGCTTCAAGTGTAGTTGGTGGGGCACCATGGGCACTTCTTGGGCAGCAAAGAGCTTTTTCTAGTGGCACCTTTTGTCTGGCAGGAATCTTCATTTGCATTCAGTTTTTCAGGAGGTAGGACCGGCCATGGCAGCGCAGGGCTGAAAAAAGGGAACAGCAGCTCTTTCCACCAGGAAAAACAGTCTGGAAGCTTTGGCTTCAGGTGTAGTTGGTGCAGCCTGGGCACTTCTTGGGCAGCAAAGATCTTTCTGTGGTGGCACCTTTTGTCTGGCAGCAATCTTCATTTGGAGTAAATTTTACAGGAGGTGGGACAGGCCATTGCAGCGCAGGGCTGAAAAAAAGGAACAGCAGCTCTTTCGCTAGGGAAAAAAAGTCTGGAAGCTTTGGCTTCAAGTATAGTTGGTGGGGCAACCTTGGCACTTCTTGGGCATCAAAGAGCTTTAAGTGGTGGCACCTTTTGTCTGGTAGGAATCTTCATTTGGATTCTATTTTTCAAAAGGTGCGACAGCCCATTTCAGTGCAGAACTGAAATAAGGGAACAGCAGCTCATTCCACCAGGAAAAACAGTCTGGAACCTTTGGCTTCAAGGGTAGTTGGTGGGGCACCATGGGCACTTCTTGGGCAGCAAAGAGCTTTCGGTGGTGGCACCTTTTGTCTGGCAGGAATCTTCATTTGCATTCAGTTTTTCAGGAGGTAGGACCGGCCGTGGCAGCGAAGGGCTGAAAAAAGTGAACAGCAGCTCTTTCCCTAAGGAAAAATCTCTGGATCCTTTCAATTCTGCTGCAGTTGGTGGGGTAGTCTGGGCACTTCTTGGGCAGCAAGACCTTTCTGTGGTGGAACTTTTTCTCTGGCAGGAATCTTCATTTGTTTTCAACTTTTCAAAAGGTGGGGCAGGCCATTGCAGCGCAGAACTGAAAAAAGGGAACAGCAGCTCATTCCACCAGGAAAAACAGTCTGGAAGCTTTGGTTTCAAGTGTAGTAGTTGGGGCAACCTGGGCACTTCTTGGGCAGCAAAGAGCTTTTTCTAGTGGCACCTTTTGTCTGGCAGCAATCTTCATTTGCATTCTATTTTTCAGGAGGTGGGACCGGCCATTGCAGCGCAGGGCGGAAAAAAGGGAACAGCAGCTCTTTCCACCAGGAAAAACAGTCTGGAAGCTTTGGTTTCAACTGTAGTTGGTGGGGCAGCCTGGGCACTTCCTGGGCAGCAAGACCTTTCTGTGGTGGCACCTTTTGTCTGGCACGAATCTTCATTTGGATTCTATTTTCCAGGAGGTGGGACCGGCCATTGCAGCGCAGGGCTGAAATAAGGCAACAGCAGCTCTTTCCACCAGGAAAAATCTCTGGATCCTTTCGTTTCTGCTGAACTTGTTGGGGCAGCCTGGACATGTCTTGGGCGGCAAAGATCTTTCTGTGGTGGTACCTTTTGTCAGGCAGGAATCTTCATTTGGATTCTGTTTTTCAGGAGGTGGGACAAGTCATTGCAGTGCAGAACTGAAAAAAGGGAACAGCAGCTCTTTCCACCAGGAAAAACAGTCTGGAACCTTTGGCTTCAAGTGTAGTTGGTGGGGCACCCTGGGCACTTCTTGGGCAGCAAAGAGCTTTTTCTAGTGACACCTTTTGTTTGGCAGCAATCTTCATTTGCTTTCAATTTTTCAAAAGGTGCGACAGGCCACTGCAGCTCAGAACTGAGAAAAGGGAACAGCAGCTCTTTCCACCAGGAAAAACAGTCTGGAAGCTTTGGCTTCAAGTGCAGTTGTTGGGGCAGCCTGGGCACTTCTTGGGCAGCAAAGAGCTTTCGGTGGTGGCACCTTTTGTCTGGCAGCAATCTTTATTTGCATTCTATTTTTCAGGAGGTGGGACAGGCCATTGCAGCACAGGGCTGAAAAAAGGGAACAGCAGCTCTTTCCACCAGGAAAAACAGTCTGGAAGCTTTGGCTTCAACTGTAGTTGGTGCAGCCTGGGCACTTCTTGGGCAGCAAAGATCTTTCTGTGGTGGCACCTTTTGTCTGGCAGCAATCTTCATTTGGAGTAAATTTTACAGGAGGTGAGACAGGCCATTTCAGCGCAGGGCTGAAAAAAAGGAACAGCAGCTCTTTCCCTAAGGAAAAAAAGTCTGGAAGCTTTGGCTTCAAGTGCAGTAGTTGGGGCAGCCTGGGCACTTCTTGGGCAGCAAAGAGCTTTCGGTGGTGGCACCTTTTGTCTGGCAGCAATCTTTATTTGGATTCTATTTTTCAGGAGGTGGGACCAGCCATTGCAGCACAGGGCTGTAAAAAGGGAACAGCAGCTCTTTCCACCAGGAAAAACAGTCTGGAAGCTTTGGCTTCAGGTGTAGTTGGTGCAGCCTGGGCACTTCTTGGGCAGCAAAGAGCTTTCTGTGGTGGCACCTTTTGTCTGGCAGCAATCTTCATTTGGAGTAAATTTTCCAGGAGGTGGGACAGGCCATTGCAGCGCAGGGCTGAAAAAAAGGAACAGCAGCTCTTTCCCTAAGGAAAAAAAGTCTGGAAGCTTTGGCTTCAAGTATAGTTGGTGGGGCAACCTTGGCACTTCTTGGGCATCAAAGAGCTTTATGTGGTGGCACCTTTTGTCTGGCAGGAATCTTCATTTGGATTCTATTTTTCAGGAGGTGGGACAGGTCATTGCAGTGCAGAACTGAAAAAAGGGAACAGCAGCTCTTTCCACCAGGAAAAACAGTCTGGAACCTTTGGCTTCAAGTGTAGTTGGTGGGGCAACCTGGGCACTTCTTGGGCAGCAAAGAGCTTTTTCTAGTGGCACCTTTTGTTTGGCAACAATCTTCATTTGCTTTCAATTTTTCAAAAGGTGCGACAGGCCACTGCAGCTCCGAACTGAGAAAAGGGAACAGCAGCTCATTCCACCAGGAAAAACAGTCTGGAAGCTTTGGTTTCAAGTGTAGTAGTTGGGGCAGCCTGGGCACTTCTTGGGCAGCAAAGAGCTTTTTCTAGTGGCACCTTTTGTCTGGCAGCAATCTTTATTTGCATTCTATTTTTCAGGAGGTGGGACCGCCATTGCAGCGCAGGGCAGAAAAAAGGGAACAGCAGCTCTTTCCACCAGGAAAAACAGTCTGGAAGCTTTGGCTTCAACTGTAGTTGGTGGGGCAGCCTGGGCACTTCCTGGGCAGCAAGACCTTTCTGTGGTGGAACCTTTAGTCTGGCACGAATCTTCATTTGGATTCAATTTTCCAGGAGGTGGGACCAGCCATTGCAGCGCAGGGCTGAAAAAAGGGAACAGCAGCTCTTTCCACCAGGAAAAACAGTCTGGAAGCTTTGGCTTCAAGTGTAGTTGGTGGGGCACCATGGGCACTTCTTGGGCAGCAAAGAGCTTTCGGTGGTGGCACCTTTTGTCTGGCAGGAATCTTCATTTGGAGTAAATTTTCCAGGAGGTGGGACAGGTCATTGCAGTGCAGGGCTGAAAAAAGGGAACAGCAGCTCTTTCCCTAAGGAAAAAAACTCTGGAAGCTTTGGCTTCAAGTATAGTTGGTGGGGCAACCTTGGCACTTCTTGGGCAGCAAAGAGCTTTATGTGGTGGCACCTTTTGTCTGGCAGGAATCTTCATTTGGATTCTATTTTTCAGGAGGTGGGACAGGTCATTGCAGTGCAGAACTGAAAAAAGGGAACAGCAGCTCATTCCACCAGGAAAAACAGTCTGGAAGCTTTGGCTTCAACGGTAGTTGGTGGGGCACCATGGGCACTTCTTGGGCAGCAAAGAGCTTTCGGTGGTGGCACCTTTTGTCTGGCAGGAATCTTCATTTGCATTCAGTTTTTCAGGATGTAGGACCGGCCATTGCAGGGCAGGGCTGAAATAAAGGGAACAGCAGCTCTTTCCCTAAGGAAAAATCTCTGGATCCTTTCAATTCTGCTGCAGTTGGTGGGGTAGCCTGGGCACTTCTTGGGCAGCAGGACCTTCCTCTGGTGGTACTTTTTGTCTGGCAGGAATCTTCATTTGCTTTCAATTTTTCAAAAGGTGGGACAGGCCATTGCAGCGCAGAACTGAAAAAAGGGAACAGCAGCTCTTTCCACCAGGAAAAACAGTCGGGAACCTTTGGCTTCAAGTGTAGTTGGTGGGGCACCCTGGGCACTTCTTGGGCAGCAAAGAGCTTTTTCTAGTGGCACCTTTTGTCTGGCAGCAATCTTTATTTGCATTCTATTTTTCAGGAGGTGGGACCGGCCATTGCTGTGCAGGGCAGAAAAAAGGGAACAGCAGCTCTTTCCACCAGGAAAAACAGTCTGGAAGCTTTGGCTTCAACTGTAGTTGGTGGGGCAGCCTGGGCACTTCCTGGGCAGCAAGACCTTTCTGTGGTGGCACCTTTTGTCTGGCACAAATCTTCATTTGGATTCAATTTTATTTCCAGGTAGGTTGTCAAATAACCATGCAAAAACGCAGGCTGACAAAAGGCAAAGCAGCTCTTTTCCACCAGGAAATCCTTGATCCTTTGTTTCTTTCTCTGAACCTGTTTTGGAGCAGCCTGGGAGGCCTGTCTTTTGGGCCAAAAGAAGCCTTTCTGTGTGTGGTAACCTTTTGTTGTAGGCAGGAAATCTATCATTTGAATTCTCAATGTTTCAGGAGGTGTACAGGTCAGTGCGTACAGGAAGCTAAAAAAAGGGAACAGCAGCTCTTTCCACCAGGAAAAACAGTCTGGAAGCTTTGGCTTCAAGTGTAGTTGGTGGGGCAGCCATGGGCACTTCTTGGGCAGCAAAGAGCTTTCGGTGGTGGCACCTTTTGTCTGGCAGGAATCTTCATTTGCATTCAGTTTTTCAGGAGGTAGGACCGGCCATGGCAGCGCAGGGCTGAAAAAAAGGGAACAGCAGCTCTTTCCCTAAGGAAAAATCTCTGGATCCTTTCAATTCTGCTGCAGTTGGTGGGGTAGCCTGGGCACTTCTTGGGCAGCAAAGAGCTTTCGGTGGTGGCACCTTTTGTCTGGCAGCAATCTTTATTTGCATTCTATTTTTCAGGAGGTGGGACCGGCCATTGCAGCACAGGGCTGAAAAAAGGGAACAGCAGCTCTTTCCACCAGGAAAAACAGTCTGGAAGCTTTGGCTTCAGGTGTAGTTGGTGCAGCCTGGGCACTTCTTGGGCAGCAAAGATCTTTCTGTGGTGGCACCTTTTGTCTGGCAGCAATCTTCATTTGGAGTAAATTTTACAGGAGGTGGGACAGGCCATTGCAGCGCAGGGCTGAAAAAAAGGAACAGCAGCTCTTTCCCTAAGGAAAAAAAGTCTGGAAGCTTTGGCTTCAAGTATAGTTGGTGGGGCAGCCTGGGCACTTCTTGGGCAGCAAAGAGCTTTATGTGGTGGCACCTTTTGTCTGGCAGGAATCTTCATTTGGATTCTATTTTTCAGGAGGTGGGACAGGTCATTGCAGTGCAGAACTGAAAAAAGGGAACAGCAGCTCTTTCCACCAGGAAAAACAGTCTGGAACCTTTGGCTTCAAGTGTAGTTGGTGGGGCAACCTGGGCACTTCTTGGGCAGCAAAGAGTTTTTTCTAGTGGCACCTTTTGTTTGGCAGCAATCTTCATTTGTTTTCAATTTTTCAAAAGGTGCGACAGCCCACTGCAGTGCAGAACTGAAAAAAGGGAACAGCAGCTCATTCCACCAGGAAAAACAGTCTGGAAGCTTTGGCTTCAAGTGTAGTAGTTGGGGCAGCCTGGGCACTTCTTGGGCAGCAAAGGTCTTTGTGTGGTGGCACCTTTTGTCTGGCAGCAATCTTTATTTGCATTCTATTTTTCAGGAGGTGGGACCGGCCATGGCAGCACAGGGCAGAAAAAAGGGAACAGCAGCTCTTTCCACCAGGAAAAACAGTCTGGAAGCTTTGGCTTCAGGTGAAGTTGGTGCAGGCTGGGCACTTCTTGGGACGCAAGAGTTTTCTGTGGTGGCACCTTTTGTCTGGTAGGAATCTTCAT
>NW_024103461.1:0-36273 GCF_003945595.2 Pipra filicauda
GCCACGTTGGAGCAGCGTGTTCCTGAAGGCCTGAGCCCGTGGGAGGGAGCCAGGCTGGAGCCGTTTGTATGGAAATGCAGCCCAGGGGAAGGCCCCCGTTGGAGACTGTGTGTGTGGGATGGAGGCCACGCTGGAGCAGGGGCAGAGTGTGAGGAGGAAGGAACAGGAAAACCAAGGTGGGATGAACTGACCCCAAGCCACCTTGTGCATTGCCCTGAGCCACTTGGGGGGAGGGGGCAGAGAACTGGGGAGTGAAGTTGAGTGTGGCTGAAGGGAGGGGTGAAGGGAAGGTATTTTAAGATCTGCGTTTCTGTCCCATTATCTTACTCTTAGGTTTGATTTGTAAGGAATGAAATGAATTTCCCTGGGTGCAGTCTGTTTTGCCCTCGATGGTGATTGGTGACTGAACTCCCTGTCCTTAACTCCACTCAGGAGCCTTTCTCCATCTTCTTCTCTCTTTTGTCCACTGGAGGGAAGGGACTGAGAGAGGGGCTTGGTGGGCACTTGGTGTCCGACAAAGATCAACCCCAACCCCACGAGCCCAATTGTCATCAGAGCAGGGTCCCAGGCTTGTCCCTGCCCCTGGTTCCAAGGTCTCCAGGCTGTGCCTGAGGAATGCCCAGGGACGGTGACCTCACAAAGGGGACTTGCTGTGGGACGTGAGCGCAGAGGGATGGGGGCTTGGGGTCACGTGCACAGGTGATGCAGGGCCCCTGGAGAGGGAGGCTGGTGGTGCAGAGACCCCCGGAATGGGTCCCAGTGGGGCCCTGAAGTGAGCAGGGGATGGTGGCCGGGGCATCTCCACCAGGGATCAGTTGAAGACCCACAACAAGGTGAGATCCTGGCCCAGGGACTCCCAGGCAGGAGGAATGGGGAGTGGGCAGCCAGAGGGACAGTGCAACAAGGGCAAAGAGCTGGGTGAGCTGAGGACCCCGTGGAAGGGTGGGTGGTGAGCTGGACAGCCTGCATGGGTTCCCCAAGGTCCTTGGAGCACGAGGGACAAGGACATGGGGCCTTGTGTGGGTGGTCCTGGGACGTGTGTGTGAGGGGAGATGGTGTAAGAGGGACTGGAGGTGTTTGGGGTGGGAGCAAAGGGTTGGGGTGTGCCAGGGAGTGTTGTCATGTCAAAGCCGGAGTGTGATGGGTGATGGGCTGGTGTAACTTTGTGACAGACCCTCAGGAGTCAGTCAGTGCTGCTGCTGGTGGTGGTGGTGAGATATTTCCTAGGAGGGGGCCTGTGGTCCTTTTCCACCCACCCCACTGGCCTGTTGAGGCCTGGCTGTGTAGGGGGTGAAGTTGTAAAAGCCCTGGTAGAATAAAGGAGGCAGAGGCGTCTCAGGCTTTGATGCAGGAGAAGTTTATTGACTGAAACAAGTGAAAAGACAGGAGCAGGGAGTGGGATGGGCGAGGTGTGAGGTGCAAGTAGGGCAACCATCAGCCGAGGTGCTTTGCTTGCAGGAGATATTGGTGCAAGAGTGAGAAGGGCAGGTGCAGGGGGTGTCAGCTGTGATGGCAAGGACCCTCAGCAGGTGCCAGAGCAGCCCAGGCCTGCCAAGCCAGAGCAGCCCAGGCCTCCCAGGCCGTAGCCAAAGCCACGGCCATAGCCCAGGCCGTAGCCTCCGGCCCCAAAGCCGCCGGAGATGGGCTGTCCCTGGACGTTGAGCTCCGTGCCCAGGGCAGCCCCTGCGGTGGATCCAACGGCAGAGCTCTGGGGGAAGGAGGTCATGATGGGCCCTGGGAAGGTGACGCGGACGGGGGAGGGCTGGATGAGGACGGTGGAGTCCTGGCACTGCCTGACACCGGGCTCGTTGCAGCTGTTGGCCAGCGGGGTGGGTCCGCAGGGGCGGCAGAGGTCGTAGCAGGCCATGGGTGTGGTGTGGAGGGGCCCTGGGAGGGCAGGCAAGAGAAGGTGAGAGAAGGTGAGAGCAGAGAGGGGTGCTCGGCAGGTGGGGGCGGTGGGGGTGCTCGGGGCGGTGTTGCAGGAGGGCTGGTCAGTGGGGAGGCTGGTGTGGGGCTGTGGGGAGGCGTGAGGGCTGCTGAGGCTGGGTCCGAGCGTGCTGGCCGAGAGGGGCCAGGGGGGCGGTGTGTCAGGAGCAGGAGGGGGTTGTGAGGGGCTGGAGGCTCACCTGGTTGTGGGCAGAGAAGGCAGGAGAAGGCTTGAGGAGAAGCGTGGCAGGGAGAGAGGCGCTGGGCCGGCTTTTATGCTGCTCCCGCAGGGGCGGCACAGCCTTGGCCCAGCCCTGTCAGCTGGCGGCAGCTTTGAGGAGTTGGGATTTGGGAGGGTTGGTTTGTTGGATGTGTGTCAGGGAGGACTGAATAAACAACCAGAGCCTCGTAGAGGTGTGATGTCATCAGTGAGGTGATTTTGTGGCCCTCGTGTGCTGTGGTTTTTGGATGTGTTGTGGATTGTTTATCCTCTTCTTTGGTGTGACTGGATGTCCATCAGTCATTGTGTCGCACCCAGGAATACTGAGGGAGCCATTTGATGTCCTGGGGAGGTCACTCTCCATCAGCTTGGAAAGGTCATAGTCCTTTGGAGCACTTCTGGAGGGATGAAAAACAGCTCATCCCCTGGAATCGTGATTGAGATCAAGAGAGAGGACCTGGAAACCTTGAGGCTGTTCAGGCTGAATTCAGGCTGGTCAGGTTCGATTCCTATGGTCCCCTTGGACTTGTGAAATTTTCATCACAACATACTTGGTCATTTAAATAATTCTTGACCTCCTGAAGAGATGCGTTAAGCAAACACCCAACGGGGCTCAATCCCTTTTTACCCTGGCTGGTCTGTGACGCCAATTCCCTTATTCTGCATTCAAGCCATGAGATTTTACAATGTATAACTCCTAAGTTGTAACATCCTCTGCCCGTGAGCAAAAACTATAATTCCTAGTGGATGGTCACTGCACTCCTCTCTCCTCTTCTGTCATTTTGCGGATGTTCCTTTGTGGAATTCTGTGATTCCATGTCCTGCCCTTGAGACCGCGTCCATCTGACCTTGGCGGCAGCTTTGATGAGTTGGTTGTTGGGAGGATTTACAGGAAATATGGGGATCAGGGCATTTGTCTGATGTGAGCAAAGCACTGGAGAGGTGGGGTGTCATCAGTAAGGTCCCCCCGTGTCCCTCGGGGGCTGTGGTTTGTGGGTGAGTTGTTTAGAGGGGCCCCATTCCCTCTCAGCCCTGTCGGGCTGGTCTGGGCTGTGCAGCCATGCCGGGTGTGAGGGGCTGCCCCTTCAATCCCATTCCTTCCTTCCAGCCTCACTGCCAGCTCACTGAGCCTGTCTTTGAGCCTGGCCTTTGTCACTGGCTGTGCTCTGCTGTCAGCAAGTTGACCCTTTGGGGTCACAGGGCTTGTGCTCTGGTTGAAGACGAGCGTCCAAAGAAGAGTTTGTGCCGGGCGTGAGGGGCTTCTCCTTCCATTTTGTTGGATTCCTCTCCAGCTTTCTCCCAGCTCACCCAGCCTGGTTTTAGGCTCAGCCTTGCCCACTGGGTGTGCTCTCTGGGGGCCTGGTTGCCTCTACTGCTGTTAAGGTTGGATCTGAGTGTCTCAGGTTCAGCTGACAAGGTTTTGGTCTCAAGAGTTCTGCAGGTGTGGCTTCTGGGAGAAGGTTCCAGAAGCTTCCCTGGTGTCTGACACAGCAAGTTCCCACTGGATCCATGTTGGATCAGCCGCTGGACAAAGCAGAGGCAATCATGGATGATGCAGGGATTCTGTGATCACAGCCTGTTCTGGAAGGGGCACAATTAGTGCTCCAGAGGAGCTGGAAGAGAGAAACCATGGGAGAGGAAGAAGTGTGGGGTGCTGAAGGGCAGTGCCGAGGGAGGGGAGGAGGTGGCCCAGGGGCTGTAGCAGAATGTGCTGTGCAGCCCGTGGAGCAGAGCATGGTGGGTGAGGCTGTCCCCCCGCAGCCCCTGGAAGTGCAGGGTGGAGCAGAGATGCAGCTGCAGCCCCAGGAGGAGCTGCCAGCAGAGCCAGGGAGTGCCCAAAGAGGCTGTGAGGCCGTGGGGAGGGCGAGCTGGAGCAGGCTCCTGGCAGGACCTGTGGCCTCCTGGAGAGAGGAGCCCGCCATGGAGGAGGTTTGTTGGGAGAGCTTGGGAGCCCCTCCAGAGCCACGTTGGAGCAGCGTGTTGCTGAAGGCCTGAGCCCGTGGGAGGGAGCCAGGCTGGAGCCGTTTGTATGGAAATGCAGCCCAGGGGAAGGCCCCCGTTGGAGACTGTGTGTGTGGGATGGAGCCCACGCTGGAGCAGGGGCAGAGTGTGAGGAGGAAGGAACAGGAAAACCAAGGTGGGATGAACTGACCCCAAGCCACCTTGTCCATTGCCCTGAGCCACTTGGGGAGAGGGGGCAGAGAACTGGGCAGTGAAGTTGAGCCTGGCTGAAGGGAGGGGTGAAGGGAAGGTATTTAAAGTCTGTTTTTCTGTCCCATTATCTTACTCTACGGTTTGATTTTTAAGGAATGAAATGAATTTCCCTGGGTGGAGTCTGTTTTGCCCACAATGGTGATTGGTGACTGAACTCCCTGTCCTTAACTCCACTCAAGAGCCTTTCTCCATCTTTTTCTCTCTTCTGTCCACCGGAGGGAAGGGACTGAGAGAGGGGCTTGGTGGGCACTTGGTGTCCTGCAAAGATCAACCCCAACCCCACAGAGCCCCAAATTGTCATCAGAGCAGGGTCCCAGGCTTGTCCCTGCCCCTGGTTCCAAGGTCTCCAGGCTGTGCCTGAGGAATGCCCAGTGACGGTGACCTCACCAAGGGGACTTGCTGTGGGACGTGAGAGCAGAGGGATGGGGGCTTGGGGTCACCTACACAGGTGATGCAGGGCCCCTGGAGAGGGAGGCTGGTGGTGCAGAGACCCCCGGAATGGGTCCCTGTGGGGCCCTGCAGTGAGCAGGGGATGGTGGCCGGGGCATCTCCACCACGGATCAGTTAAAGACCCACAACAAGGTGAGATCCTGGCCCAGGGACTCCCAGGCAGGAGGAATGGGGAGCGGGCAGCCAGAGGGACAGTGCAACAAGGGCCCAGAGCTGGGTGAGCTGAGGACCCTGTGGAAGGGTGGGTGGTGAGCTGGACAACCTGCATGGGTTCCCCAAGGTCCTTGGAGCACGAGGGGACAAGGACATGGGGCCTTGTGTGGGTGGTCCTGGGACGTGTGTGTGAGGGGAGATGGTGTAAGAGGGACTGGAGGTGTTTGGGGTGGGAGCAAAGGGTTGGGGTGTGCCAGGGAGTGTTGTCATGTCAAAGCCTGAGTGTGATGAGTGATGGGCTGGTGTAACTTTGTGATAGACCCTCAGGAGCCAGTCAGTGCTGCTGGTGGTGCTGGTGACGTATTTCCTAGGAGGGGTCTTGTGGCCCTTTTCCACCCAACCCGCTGACTTGTTGAGGCCTGGCTGTGAAGGAAGTGAACTTGGA
Organism: Pipra filicauda; assembly: GCF_003945595.2. Taxonomy (NCBI): domain Eukaryota; kingdom Metazoa; phylum Chordata; class Aves; order Passeriformes; family Pipridae; genus Pipra; species Pipra filicauda. Next base: position 5,409 of record NW_024103461.1, read on the forward strand.
AAATCCCTGGTAGAATAAAGGAGGCAGAGGCGTCTCAGGCTTTGATGCAGGAGAATTTTATTGAGACAACAGAATAAAAAGAAAGGAGCAGCCAGTGGAAAAGAGCACGTCTGAGGTGAAAGTAGGGCGACCATCAGCCGAGGTGCTTTGCTTGCAGGAGATATTGGTGCAAGAGTGAGAAGGGCAGGAGCAGGGGGTGTCAGCTGTGGTGTCAAGGACCCTCAGCAGGTGCCGGAGCAGCCCAGGCCTGCCAAGCCAGAGCAGCCCAGGCCTCCCAGGCCGTAGCCAAAGCCACGGCCATAGCCCAGGCCGTAGCCTCCGGCCCCAAAGCCGCCGGAGATGGGCTGTCCCTGGACGTTGAGCTCCGTGCCCAGGGCAGCCCCTGCGGTGGATCCAACGAAGGAGCTCTGGGGGAAGGAGGTCATGATGGGCCCTGGGAAGGTGACGCGGACGGGAGAGGGCTGGATGAGGACGGTGGAGTCCTGGCACTGCCTGACACAGGGCTCGTTGCAGCTGTTGGCCAGCGGGGTGGGTCCGCAGGGGCGGCAGAGGTCGTAGCAGGCCATGGGTGTGGTGTGGAGGGGCCCTGGGAGGGCAGGCAAGAGAAGGGGAGAGAAGGTGAGAGCAGAGAGGGGTGCTCGGCAGGTGGGGGTGGTGGGGGTGCTCGGGGCAGTGTTGCAGGAGGGCTGGTGAGTGGGGAGGCTGGTGTGGGGCTGTGGGGAGGCGTGAGGGCTGCTGAGGCTGGGTCCGAGCGTGCTGGCCGAGAGGGGCCAGGGGGGCGGTGTGTCAGGAGCAGGAGGGGGTTGTGAGGGGCTGGAGGCTCACCTGGTTGTGGGCAGAGAAGGCAGGAGAAGGCTTGAGGAGAAGCGTGGCAGGGAGAGAGGCGCTGGGCCGGCTTTTATGCTGCTCCCGCAGGGGCGGCACAGCCTTGGCCCAGCCCTGTCAGCTGGCGGCAGCTTTGAGGAGTTGGGATTTGGGAGGGGTGGATTGTTGGATGTGTGTCAGGGAGGGCTGAATAAACAACCAGAGCCCAAGAGAGGTGTGATGTCGTCAGTGAGGTGATTTTGTGGCTCTTGTGTGCTGTGGTTTGTGGGTGCTTTGTGCTGACTGGGCCTCCTCTTCTTCTGTGTGACTGGATGTCCATCAGTCATTGTGTCGTACTCAGGAATGCTGAGGGAGCCATTTGATGTCCTGGGGTGGTGACTCTCCATCAGCTTGGAAAGATCATGGTTCTTTGGAGCACTTCTGGAGGGATGAAAAACAGCTCATCCCCTGGAATCGTGATTGAGATCAAGAGAGAGGACCTGGAAAACTTGAGGCTGTTCAGGCTGAATTCAGGCTGGTCCGGTTCCATTCCTATGATCCATTTGGATTTCTGCAATTTTCATCACGACATACTTGGCTATTTAAACTTTATTTCTTGACCTCCTGAAGAGATGCATTAAGCAAACACTGAACGGGGCTCGATCCCTTTTTGCCCTGGCTGGTATTTGATGCCAATTCCCTTATTCTGCATTCAAGCCATGAGATTTCACAATGTATAACTCCTGAATTGTAACATCCTGTGCCTGTGAGCAAAGACTATAATTACTAGTGGATGGTCAGTGGGCTCCTCTCCCCTCTTCTGTCATTTTGCGGATGTTCCTTTGTGGAATTCTGTCATTCCATGTCCTGCTCTCGAGGCCGCGTCCATCTGACCTTGGCGGCAGCTTTGATGAGTTGGTTGTTGGGAGGATTTACATGAAATATGGGGGTCAGGGCATTTGTCTGATGTGAGCAAAGCACTGGAGAGGTGGGGTGTCATCAGTGAGGTCACCCCGTGTCCCTTGGGGGCTGTGGTTTGTGGGTGAGTTGTTTAGAGGGGCCCCATTCCCTCTGAGCCCTGTCGGGCTGGTCTGGGCTGTGCAGCCGTGCCGGGTGTGAGGGGCTGCCCCTTCAATCCCATTCCTTCCTTCCAGCCTCACTGCCAGCTCACTGAGCCTGTCTTTGAGCCTGGCCTTTGTCACTGGCTGTGCTCTGCTGTCAGCAAGTTGACCCTTTGGGGTCACAGGGCTTGTGCTCTGGTTGAAGACGAGCGTCCAAAGAAGAGTTTGTGCCGGGCGTGAGGGGCTTCTCCTTCCATTTTGTTGGATTCCTCTCCAGCTTTCTCCCAGCTCACCCAGCCTGGTTTTAGGCTCAGCCTTGCCCACTGGGTGTGCTCTCTGGGGGCCTGGTTGTCTCTACTGCTGCTAAGGTTGTATCTGAGTGTCTCAGGTTCAGCTGACAAGGTTTTGGTCTCAAGAGTTCTGCAGGTGTGGCTTCTGGGAGAAGGTTCCAGAAGCTTCCCTGGTGTCCGACACAGCAAGTTCCCACTGGCTTCATGTTGAATCAGCTACTGGACAAAGCAGAGACAATTGTGGATGATGCAGGGATTCTGTGATCACAGCCTGTTCTGGAAGGGGCACAATTAGTGCTCCAGAGGAGCTGGAAGAGAGAAAACACGGGAGAGGAACAATATTGGGGTGATGAAGGGCAGTGCCGAGGGAGGGGAGGAGGTGGCCCAGGGGCTGTAGCAGAATGTGCTGTGCAGCCCGTGGAGCAGAGCATGGTGGGTGAGGCTGTCCCCCCGCAGCCCCTGGAGGTGCAGGGTGGAGCAGAGATGCAGCTGCAGCCCCAGGAGGAGCTGCCAGCAGAGCCAGGGAGTGCCCAAAGAGGCTGTGAGGCCGTGGGGAGGGCGAGCTGGAGCAGGCTCCTGGCAGGACCTGTGGCCCCTGGAGAGAGGAGCCCGCCATGGAGGAGGTTTGTTGTCAGTACTTGGGAGCCCCTCCAGAGCCACGTTGGAGCAGCGTGTTCCTGAAGGCCTGAGCCCGTGGGAGGGAACCAGGCTGGAGCCGTTTGTATGGAAATGCAGCCCAGGGGAAGGCCCCCGTTGGAGACTGTGTGTGTGGGATGGAGGCCACGCTGGAGCAGGGGCAGAGTGTGAGGAGGAAGGAACAGCAAAACCAAGGTGGGATGAACTGACCCCAAGCCACCTTGTCCATTGCCCTGAGCCACTTGGGGAGAGGGGGCAGAGAACTGGGGAGTGAAGTTGAGCCTGGCTGAAGGGAGGGGTGAAGGGAAGGTATTTAAAGTTTCTTTTTCTGTCCCATTATCTTACTCTACAATTTGATTTGTAAGGATTCAAATGAATTTCCCTGGATGGAGTCTGTTTTGCCACAATGGTGATTGGTGACTGATCTCCCTGTCCTTAACTGCACTCAGGAACCTTTTTCCATCTTCTTCTCTCTTTTGTCCACTGGAGGGAAGGGATTGAGAGAGGGGCTTGGTGGGCACTTGGTGTCCTGCAAAGATCAACCCCAACCCCGCAGAGCCCCAAGTTGTCAGCAGAGCAGGGTCCCAGGCTTGTCCCTGCCCCTGGTTCCAAGGTCTCCAGGCTGTGCCTGAGGAATGCCCAGTGACGGTGACCTCACAAAGGGGACTTGCTGTGGGACGTGAGAGCAGAGGGATGGGGGCTTGGGGTCACGTGCACAGGTGATGCAGGGCCCCTGGAGAGGGAGGCTGGTGGTGCAGAGACCCCCGGAATGGGTCCCTGTGGGGCCCTGCAGTGAGCAGGGGATGGTGGCCGGGGCATCTCCACCAGGGATCAGTTGAAGACCCACAACAAGGTGAGATCCTGGCCCGGGGACTCCCAGGCAGGAGGAATGGGGAGCGGGCAGCCAGAGGGACAGTGCAACAAGGGCCCAGAGCTGGGTGAGCTGAGGACCCCGTGGAAGGGTGGGTGGTGAGCTGGACAGCCTGCATGGGTTCCCCAAGGTCCTTGGAGCACGAGGGGACAAGGACATGGGGCCTTGTGTGGGTGGTCCTGGGACGTGTGTGTGAGGGGAGATGGTGTAAGAGGGACTGGAGGTGTTTGTGGTGGGAGCAAAGGGTTGGGGTGTCCCAGGGAGTGTTGTCATGTCAAAGCCTGAGTGTGATGAGTGATGGGCTGGTGTAACTTTGTGACAGACCCTCAGGAGCCAGTCAGTGCTGCTGCTGGTGGTGGTGAGATATTTCCTAGGAGGGGTCTTGTGGCCCTTTTCGACCCAACCCAATGGCCTGTTGAGGCCTGGCTGTGAAGGAAGTGAACTTGGAAAATCCCTGGTAGAATAAAGGAGGCAGAGGCGTCTCAGGCTTTAATGCAGGAGAAGTTTATTGAGTCAAAAGAGTGAAGAGAGAAGAGGAACAAATGGGAGGGATGCAGTGTGAGGTGCAAGTAGAGCGACCATCAGCCGAGGTGCTTTGCTTGCAGGAGATATTGGTGCCAGAGTGAGAAGGGCAGGTGCAGGGGGTGTCAGCTGTGATGGCAAGGACCCTCAGCAGGTGCCAGAGCAGCCCAGGCCTCCCAAGCCAGAGCAGCCCAGGCCTCCCAGGCCGTAACCAAAGCCACGGCCATAGCCCAGGCCGTAGCCTCCGGCCCCAAAGCCGCCGGAGATGGGCTGTCCCTGGACGTTGAGCTCCGTGCCCAGGGCAGCCCCTGCGGTGGATCCAACGAAGGAGCTCTGGGGGAAGGAGGTCATGATGGGCCCTGGGAAGGTGACGCGGACGGGAGAGGGCTGGATGAGGACGGTGGAGTCCTGGCACTGCCTGACACAGGGCTCGTTGCAGCTGTTGGCCAGCGGGGTGGGTCCGCAGGGGCGGCAGAGGTCGTAGCAGGCCATGGGTGTGGTGTGGAGGGGCCCTGGGAGGGCAGGCAAGAGAAGGGGAGAGAAGGTGAGAGCAGAGAGGGGTGCTCGGCAGGTGGGGGCGGTGGGGGTGCTCGGGGCGGTGTTGCAGGAGGGCTGGTCAGTGGGGCGGCTGGTGTGGGGCTGTGGGGAGGCGTGAGGGCTGCTGAGGCTGGGTCCGAGCGTGCTGGCCGAGAGGGGCCAGGGGGGCGGTGTGTCAGGAGCAGGAGGGGGTTGTGAGGGCTCACCTGGTTGTGGGCAGAGAAGGCAGGAGAAGGCTTGAGGAGAAGCGTGGCAGGGAGAGAGGCGCTGGGCCGGCTTTTATGCTGCTCCCGCAGGGGCGGCACAGCCTTGGCCCAGCCCTGTCAGCTGGCGGCAGCTTTGAGGAGTTGGGATTTGGGAGCATTTCCATGGAATTTTAGTGTTGTGGCATTTTGGAGACATGACCAAGGCACTGAAAAACTGGAGTGTCAGCAGTGAGGTCACCCCCTGTTACTCGTGTGCTGTGGTTTGTGGGTGTGTTGTCAGGAGAGGCCCCATTCCCTCACAACCCTGCCAGGTTGCTTTGGCTTTGGAGGTGTGCTCTTGGTGAGGAGCTGCCCCTTCCATTGCTTTTGCTCCTTGCCCACCTTTCTCCCAGCTGGCTCAGCCTGTCCTTAGGTCGGGCCTTTCTCACTGGCTTTGCTCTGGGATGGGCTCGTTTACACCCCAAGCTCACAGGGCTTGTGCTCCCCAGTGACGCATCTAAAGAAGGCTGGAAAGAGGATGTGGGGAACTACAGGCCTTTCAGTCTGACCTGAGTGCTGGGGAAGGTTGTGGAGCAGGTCACCTTGAGTGCCATCCCACGGCACATCCCACAGGACAAGGAGGGGATCTGGCCCAGCCATGATGGGTTTGTGAAAGGCAGGTGCTGCTTGAGCAAGGTGAGCTCCTTGTAGGCCAAGGTGAGCCTCTGAGTGGGTGAGGTGGGGTGTGTTTTCCTTTCCACAGTGCTCCCTTTCCGTGTGCTCCTCTTGCAGACGTGTCCTTGTGGTGGCAGCTTTGAAGGGAGAGTTGGCATTTGGGAGGTTGTGCCTGGAATGTACTTGTGGGGGCACTTGGCAGGTGCAGACACTGCCCAGGAGAGGTGGGGTGTCCTCTGTGAGGTCACCTGATGTCACTCCCGTGCTGTGGGTTTGTGGAGTTCTGGGATTCCACGTCCTGCCCTTGGGGCCGTGTCCGTCTGACCTTGGTGGCAGCTTTGATGAGTTGGGATTTGGGAGGGTTGGATGGTTGGATGTGTGTCAGGGAGGGCTGAATTAACAAAAAGGCCAAGGAAATTGGTGGTGTCATCAGTGAGGTCCCGCCGTGTCCCTGGTGTGCTGGGGTTTGTGGGGACCTTGTGAAGGTGAAGCCCCAAAGGCTGCCAGGCAGAGCTGCCCCCCTGGAGCCCAGGGCAGAGTTTGCAGGGGGTTTGTCAGGCGAGCAGTGAGTGTTGCTGGGCAAGGGGAAGCCCTGCAGGAAGGTTTGCTGTGTCACTGGGTGCACCTCTGCCCTCCGGGCCTGAGGTGCTGCAGCCAGGAATGCTGAGGGAGCTGCCTGATGTGCTGGGGAGGCCACTCTGCTCCTCTTGCCATCAGCTGCTCATGGTGCCAGTGCCTGGAGCTCTTCCTGAGGTCTGAAAGAGAGCTCCTGGCTTGGTTTGTGGAGGAAGAGCAGCAGTGACTCCCTGGCTAACTGGCATGTGGTCAGGCTGCCCTCATTGCCAGGGTTACAGTCCCTTGGGATCTCTCCCATTTACAGGACATGATACTCTCTCATTGAAACTGTATTTCGTGACCTCATTAAGAAAAGCAATAAACAAACAACATCCTGGGTTTGGTCCCTTTTTGTCCAGGCTGGTCTGTGACATCAGTTCACTGGTTCATCATTCAGGCCATAAGGTTTCATAACTTATAAGCCCTAATTCTTAATATCTTTTTCTTGTGAGGAAAAAACTCTAATTACCAGAGGAAGGTCACTGTGCTTCTCTCTCCTCATCTATCCTGTTCTGGGTGTTCCTGTATCATATGGAGAAGCCTCAGAGGCTGAGCAGAGCAGCTGCTGGTGGATCTGCTCCAGCTGCTTTTGTGGTTGAGCTGATGTTGTGAACCTTGCACACTGGAGGTTTGACCTCCCCCATTTCCATCAGGATCATGGATTAAGTGCGAGCTCTGCAAGACTGTGGATGACACCAAGCTGAGTGTTGTGGTTGGTTGTCGAGAGGGAAGGGATGGCAGCCAGAGGGGCCTGGACAGACTGGGGAGGAGGACCTGTGTGATGCTCATGGAATTCAAGAGAGCCAAGAGCTTGTGGGTTGTGTCTGTCCCTAACAGGGCTCCAGGCTGGTGGTGTCTGGTTTGAGAGCAGCCCTGTGGAGAAGGCTGGGAGAATATTGGTGGGTGAGGAACTGACTGGGAGCCAGGAAGGTGTCCTGGCAGCCCAGAAAGCCCCCGTGTGCTGGGCTCCTGGCCCCAGTGTGGGCAGCAGGGAGAGGGAGGGGATTGTGCCCCTCTGCTCCTTTCTGGGGAGATTGGAGTTGTGTGCTGAGCTCTGGGAGACTGAGAAGGAAAGCAGGGAGCTGTTGGTGGGATGCAGAGTAGAGCCTTGGGGATGATGAAGGGCTGGAGCCCCCAGTGTCCATGGAGACTGAAGGCAGCCCAGACTGGGAGTTTGTGTGCGAGTGTGGGTGGTGTGTCCAAGGCTGTGTTTGGGCAAGGGAAGAGTTTGTGTCCCATTGTGGAAGGTCCTTCTGTACCAGTCTCTGTTGAGGCTTGTGAAATATTTCCTAGGAGAGAGCTGGTCCCTTTCCCACCCATCCGATGGCATCTGGTGCCAGAGCTCTGTGGCAAATGAAATTCTAAGAGTCTTGGAGGAAGAAAGGATGAGGAGGCATGTCATGTTTTGCTGCAGGAGAACTTTATTGAGAGAAAGAGTGAAAGGGCAGAGAAGACAGTGGAAGGGATCTGGTGTGAGGTGCAGCAGGGCAACCATCAGCTGAGGTACTTGTGTTGTAGCAGATTTTGGCAGAGCCGGAGGTCGTGGTGTGAGGGAAGTTGTGGAGGGCCCTCAGCAGGTGGAGCAGCCCAGGCCTCCCAATCCAGAGCAGCCCAGGCCTCCCAGGCCGTAGCCAAAGCCACGGCCATAGCCCAGGCCGTAGCCTCCGGCCCCAAAGCCGCCGGAGATGGGCTGTCCCTGGACGTTGAGCTCCGTGCCCAGGGCAGCCCCTGCGGTGGATCCAACGAAGGAGCTCTGGGGGAAGGAGGTCATGATGGGCCCTGGGAAGGTGACGCGGACGGGGGAGGGCTGGATGAGGACGGTGGAGTCCTGGCACTGCCTGACACAGGGCTCGTTGCAGCTGTTGGCCAGCGGGGTGGGTCCGCAGGGGCGGCAGAGGTCGTAGCAGGCCATGGGTGTGGTGTGGAGGGGCCCTGGGAGGGCAGGCAAGAGAAGGGGAGAGAAGGTGAGAGCAGAGAGGGGTGCTCGGCAGGTGGGGGCGGTGGGGGTGCTCGGGGCGGGGTTGCAGGAGGGCTGGTCAGTGGGGAGGCTGGTGTGGGGCTGTGGGGAGGCGTGAGGGCTGCTGAGGCTGGGTCCGAGCATGCTGGCCGAGAGGGGCCAGGGGGGCGGTGTGTCAGGAGCAGGAGGGGGTTGTGAGGGGCTGGAGGCTCACCTGGTTGTGGGCAGAGAAGGCAGGAGAAGGCTTGAGGAGAAGCGTGGCAGGGAGAGAGGCGCTGGGCCGGCTTTTATGCTGCTCCCGCAGGGGCGGCACAGCCTTGGCACAGCCTTGGCCCAGCCCTGTCAGCTGGCGGCAGCTTTGAGGAGTTGGGATTTGGGAGGGTTGGATTGTTGGATGAGTATCAGGGAGGGGTGAATAAAGAATAAGAGCCTCGTAGAGGTGTGATGTCATCAGTGAGGTGATATTGTGACCTTCGTGTGCTGTGGTTCGTGGATGTGTTGAAAATTGTGGATCTTCTTGTTCAGTGTGACTGGATGTCCATTAGTCGTTGTGTTGTACCCAGGAATGCTGAGGGAGCAATTTGATGTCCTGGGGAGGTCACTCTCCATCAACTTGGAAAGGTCATAGTCCTTTGGAGCAATTCTTGAGGGATGAAAGAGAGCTCATGCCCTGGAATCATGATTGAGATCAAGAGAGAGGACCTGGAAAACTTGAGGCTGTTCAGGCTGAATTCAGGCTGGTCCAGTTCCATTCCTATGGTCCATTTGGATTTGTGAAATTTTCATGACAAGGTACTTTGTCATTTAAACTTTATTTCTTGACCTTCTGAAGAAATGCAATAAACAAACACCCAACTGGGCTGGATCCCTTTTTGCCCCTGTTGGTCTGTGATGGCAGTTCCCTTATTCCGCATTCAAGCCATGAGATTTCACAATGTATAACTCCTAAGTTTTAACATCCTGTACCTGTGAGCAAAAACTATAATTACTAGTGGATGGTCAGTGGGCTCCTCTCTCCTCTTCTGTCATTTTGCAGATGTTCCTTTGTGGAATTCTGTGGTTCCATGTCCTGCCCTTGAGGCCGCGTCCATCTGACCTTGGCAGCAACTTTGAGGAGTTGGTGTTTGGGAGGGTTGGATTGTTGGCTGTTTGTCAGGGAGGGCTGAAGAAACAAGCCGAGCCCAGGAGAGGTGTGATGTCATCAGTGAGGTGATTTTATGGCCCTCGTGTGCTGTGGGCTGAGTGGGTGAGGTGAGGTGTGTTTTCCTTTCCACAGTGCTCCCTTTCCGTGTGCTCCTCTTGCAGACGTGTCCTTGTGGCGGCAGCTTTGAAGGGAGAGTTGGTATTTGGGAGGTTGTGCCTGGAATGTGCTTGTGGGGGCACTTGGCAGGTGCAGACACTGCCCAGGAGAGGTGGGGTGTCCTCTGTGAGGTCACCTGATGTCACTCCCGTGCTGTGGTTTTGTGGAGTTCTTTCATCCCATGTCCTGCCCTTGAGGCCGTGTCTGTCTGACCTTGGTGGCAGCTTTGATGAGTTGGGATTTGGGAGGGTTGGAGGGTTGGAAGTGTGTTCAGGAAGGGCTGAATTAACAAAAAGGCCAAGGAAATTGGTGGTGTCATCAGTGAGGTCCCCCCATGTCCCTGGTGTGCTGTGGTTTGTGGGGACCTGGTGAAGATGAGGCCCCAAAGGCTGCCAGGCAGAGCTGCCCCCCTGGAGCCCAGGGCAGAGTTTGCAGGGGGTTTGTCAGGCGAGCAGTGAGTGTTGCTGGGCAAGGGGAAGCCCTGCAGGAAGGTTTGCTGTGTCACTGGGTGCACCTGTGCCCTCCGGGCCTGAGGTGCTGCAGCCAGGAATGCTGAGGGAGCTGCCTGATGTGCTGGGGAGGCCACTCTGCTCCTCTTGCCATCAGCTGCTCATGGTGCCAGTGCCTGGTGCGCTTCCTGAGGGCTGAAAGAGAGCTCCTGGCTTGGTTTGTGGAGGAAGAGCAGCAGTGACTCCCTGGCTAACTGGCATGTGGTCAGGCTGCCCTCATTGCCAGGGTTACGGTCCCTTGGCATCTCTCCCATTTCCAGGACATGATACTCTCCCATTGAAACTGTATTTCGTGACCTCATTAAGAAAAGCAATAAATAAACAACAGAGTGGGTTTGGTCCCTTTTTGCCCAGGCTGGTCTGTGACATCAGTTCACTGGTTCACCATTCAGGCCATAAGGGTTCATAATTATAAGCCCTAATTCTTAATATCTTTTTCTTGTGAGGAAAAACCTATAACTACCAGAGGAGGGTCAATGTGCTTCTCTTTCCTCGTCTGTCTTGCTGTGGGTGTTCCTGAATCATATGGAGAAGCCTCAGAGCCTGAGCAGAGCAGCTGCTGGTGAATCTGCTCCAGCTGCTTTTATGGCTGAGCTGATGTTTGACCTCCCCCATTTCCATCAGGATCATGGATTAAGTGCGAGCTCTGCAAGACTGTGGATGACACCAAGCTGAGTGTTGTGGTTGGTTGTCGAGGGGGAAGGGTTGGCAGCAAGAGGGACCTGGACAGGCTGGGGAGGAGGACCTGTGTGATGCTCATGGTATTCAAGAGAGCCAAGAGCTTGTGGGTTGTGCCAGTCCCTAACAGGGCTCCAGGCTGGTGGTGTCTGGTTTGAGAGCAGCCCTGTGGAGAAGGCTTGGAGGGTATTGGTGGGAGAGGAACTGACTGGGAGCCAGGAAGGTGTCCTGGCAGCCCAGAAAGCCCCCGTGTGCTGGGCTCTTGGCCACATTGAGGGCAGCAGGGAGAGGGAGGGGATTGTGCCCCTCTGCTCCTTTCTGGGCAGATTGGAGTTGTGTGCTGAGCTCTGGGAGCCTGAGGAGAAGGAAAGCAGGGAGCTGTTGGTGGGATGCAGAGTAGAGCCTTGGGGATGCTGAAGGGCTGGAGCTCCCAGTGTCCATGGAGACTGAAGGCAGCCCAGACTGGGAGTTTGTGTGCGAGGTGTGGGTGGTGTGTCCAAGGCTGTGTTTGGGCAAGGGAAGAGTTTGTGTCCCATTGTGGAAGGCCCTTCTGTACCAGTCTCTGTTGAGGCTTGTGAAATATTTCCTAGGAGAGAGCTGGTCCCTTTCCCAACTACCTGATGGCATCTGGTGCCTGAGCTCTGTGGCAAATGAAATTCTAAGAGTCTTGGAGGAAGAAAGGATGAGGAGGCATGTCATGTTTTGCTACAGGAGAACTTTATTGAGAGAAAGAGTGAAAGGGCAGAGAAGACAGTGGAAGGGATCTGGTCTGAGGTGCAGTAGGGCAACCATCAGCTGAGGTACTTGTGTTGTAGCAGATTTTGGCAGAGCCGGAGCTCGAGGTGTGAGGGAAGTTGTGGAGGGCCCTCAGCAGGTGGAGCAGCCCAGGCCTCCCAGTCCAGAGCAGCCCAGGCCTCCCAGGCCGTAGCCAAAGCCATGGCCATAGCCCAGGCCATAGCCTCCGTAGCCAAAGCCGCCGGAGATGGGCTGTCCCTGGACGTTGAGCTCCGTGCCCAGGGCAGCCCCTGCGGTGGATCCAACGAAGGAGCTCTGGGGGAAGGAGGTCATGATGGGCCCTGGGAAGGTGACGCGGACGGGGGAGGGCTGGATGAGGACGGTGGAGTCCTGGCACTGCCTGACACAGGGCTCGTTGCAGCTGTTGGCCAGCGGGGTGGGTCCGCAGGGGCGGCAGAGGTCGTAGCAGGCCATGGGTGTGGTGTGGAGGGGCCCTGGGAGGGCAGGCAAGAGAAGGGGAGAGAAGGTGAGAGCCGAGAGGGGTGCTCGGCAGGTGGGGGCGGTGGGGGTGCTCGGGGCGGTGTTGCAGGAGGGCTGGTCAGTGGGGAGGCTGGTGTGGGGCTGTGGGGAGGCGTGAGGGCTGCTGAGGCTGGGTCCGAGCGTGCTGGCCGAGAGGGGCCAGGGGGGCGGTGTGTCAGGAGCAGGAGGGGGTTGTGAGGGGCTGGAGGCTCACCTGGTTGTGGGCAGAGAAGGCAGGAGAAGGCTTGAGGAGAAGCGTGGCAGGGAGAGAGGCGCTGGGCCGGCTTTTATGCTGCTCCCGCAGGGGCGGCACAGCCTTGGCCCAGCCCTGTCAGCTGGCGGCAGCTTTGAGGAGTTGGGATTTGGGAGGGTTGGATGGTTGGATGAGTGTCATCGAGGGCTGAATAAACAACCTGAGCTCAGGAGAGTTGTGATGTCATCATTAAGGTGATTTTGTGGTCCTCGTGTGCTGTGGTTTGTGGACGTGTTGAGAATTGTGGATTCTTTTCTTCTGTGTGACTGGATGTCCATCAGTCACTGTGGTGTACCCAGGAATGCTGAGGGAGCCATTTGATGTCCCGGGGAGGCCACTCTCTATCAGCTTGCCAAGGTCATTCTTTGTGGGAGCCCTTCCTGATGGATGAAGGAGAACTCCTGCCCTTGTCTCTGGAATAGGATCAAGAGAGGGGATTTGGAAAACCAGAGGCCATTGAGGCTGAACTTGTTCCATTGTTGTGCTCCATTTGGATTTCTCAAATTTACAGAACAATGTTCTCTTTCATTGAAACTGTATTTTGGGGCGTGATTAAGAAATCCAATCAACAAAGACCCAACAGGTCTTGATCCCTTTTTTCCCAGGCTGCTCTGGGATTTCTATTCCCTTTTTCCACATTGAAGCCATGTGGTTCCAGAACTTGTAACCTGTCAGTCTCAGCCTTTTGTTGCTGTCAGCAAAAACCACTAATTGCTGGCAGAGAGCTGTTGTGCTGCTCTCTCCTTTTGTGTCCTGGTGCAGACATTCCTTTGGGGAATCGCCTCTGTGATTGCATGTCCTGCCCTTGAGGCCGTGTCCATGTGACCTTGGCAGCAGCTTTGAGGTGAGTGTTGTGTTTGGGAGGATTTGCCTGCCAAGTGCGTGTCAGGCAGGGCTGGAGGTGTGAGCAAAGCTTTGGCAGGTGGGTGCCATTGGTGTGGTCAGCCTGTAGCCCTGGTGTGCTGAGGTTTGTGGGTTCTTTGTGCCGGCAGGGCCCCGTCTTGTTCTGTGTGCTGGATGTACATCAGTCAATGTTTGGAACCCAGGAACTCTGAGGGAGGCATTTGATGTCCTGGGGAGGCCACTCTGCATGACCTTGGTCACAGTGCCTGGGAGCACTTCCTGATTAATGAAGGAGAGCTCATGGCCTTGTGTCTTGAATGGGATCCAGAGAGAGGAACTGGAAAACCAGAGGCTGCTCAGGCTGAACTTCTCCTGTTGGTATGGTCCTTTTGGATTTCTCAAGTTTACAGGACAACGTACTCTGTCATTTAAAGTGTATTTCTTGACCTCCTGAAGAAATGCAATAGGCAAACACCCAACAGGGCTCGATCCCCTTTTGCCCAACCTGGTCTGTGCCATCAATTCCCTCCTTCTGCATTCAAGCCATGGGATTTCTTAAGTTATAAGTTGTAAGAAAACTACTACGTAGTAACATCCTGTACGTGTCAGCAAATAACTCTATATACTAGAGGAAAGTTGGCATGCTTCTCTCTCCTCCTTTGTCCCAAGAAAGGCAATGCTTTGTGGAATTCCTCAGCTCCATGTCCTGCCCTTGAGACCGTGTCCATCTGACCTTGGCAGCAGCTTTGAACTGTGAGTATTAGAGGGCAAAGTCTGGAGTTGTTGGTGCGTGTCAGGGAGGGCTGAAGATGTGAGCAAAGCTTTGGAGAGGTGGGGTGTGATGAGTGAGGTGCCCCCGTGTCCCTGGTGTGCTGTGGTTTGGGGGTGTGTTGTGAGGAGGGGCCCCAAAGCATCCCAGCCCTGTCAGGCTGCTCTGGAGTTTCACACGTGTTGCCCCTTCCCTCCCCTTCCATTCCTCTCCCCTTTGCTTGCACCTGGCTAAGCCTGACACTGGACCTGACTTTTCCTGCTGCCTGTGCTCTCTGGGGGTTTTGGTGCCCCTCCTGCTTTTAAGGTTTTGATAGCTGGGGCCTTTTGGGCCCTGTCCTGGGCTGAGTGGCAGGGAGCCAGGTCCCTGCTCTGGGCATCCCTTCTGTCTGAGAGGCAGCAAGAGGATTTGGAGGTGTCCAGGGTTGTTGGACACAAGCACTGTGTGATACCAGAGAATGCAAACAAGGCCGGGCTGTGTCAGTGCCCAGTGTGGTGGGGTGAGAAGTGTGTGCAGGGCTGGGCCCAGATCCTTGGGATGAGTGTGCCAAAGTGCAGATGGGAACAAGTGTGCAGTGCTGTAGCCCAGGAGCTGCATCCATTGGGCCAAGACTGCAAAGATGAGTGGTGATGGCCATGGCCACGTCCTGGATTTGAGCAAGGGCAGGGGCAAAGTCCTGTTTGTGGGGAGGGGTCAACCCGGGGAGGAGGAAAGACTGGAGATCAACTGGATCAACTGTTTTCATAGAATTAATCTCTTATTAGGACCTGATTTTGTGTTCCTGGTGGAGAACAAATGGCCCAAGAGGTGGCCGTGAACCAGTGTGGGAAAAGAAGTCTGCAGGTGAGGATTGGGCAAGGTGTGATCAAGCAGTGGGAGGTGACTCTTGCTGCCTCCTCAGCACTGGTGATGTGCCATGTGAGGTCCGTGGGCAGTGCTGGGCTCTCCAGTGGAAGAAGCTGATGGACTTGGGGAATGCAGAGCAGTTGAGGAGCATCAAGATTCTGAAGAGGCCGGAGGATGTTGGATAGAGGAGAGGCTGAGAGAGCTGGGACTGGCAGGAGGAGACAGAGCTGGCCAGGGGAGTGTCCTGAGTGTGTGTGAATCCCTGCTGGCAGGGACTGAAGTGGAGGGAGCCCAGCTCTTGTCAGCAGAACACACGGGCAGGACAAGGGGCCCTGGACACAAGGGAAACCGATGGAATTGCATGGAGAAAGAAGACAAGCCTTGTTGTGTGTGAGGGAGGTGAGAGAGTGGCAGAGGAGGTGGAGTCTGTGTGCCTGGAGCTGTAACGCTGAACTGGCCATGGTCCTGGCCAAGCTGCTCTTGCGGGGTTGGTTTGAGCAGGAGGGTTGAAGCACTTGCACTGCATCCTGGCCCAGTGGCTGATGTTGGGTCTGTGCTGGGCAGGTTGAAGAGTCGTGGTGGGGAAGAGAGTTTGTGCAGTGTGTGCTGGAGTAGAGAGACTTTGGCAGAGGTGTGTGCAGGAGAGCCTTGTTGTGTGGAAGCCTTTGGTGTGGCTGATGATGGGTTTGTGCCACGTTCTGGCAGGGACACTCCAACCCTCTTCCGTTGCCCGTCTGTGTTCGTGCTGGTGACAGATTTGCTAAGAAAGGTGTTGTGGCCTTTCTCCAGATTCTCACTGGCTGTAGAGCCCTGGCCTTGTGCTGAATGAGGATGTAAAACCACTGGACTGAAAAAAGAGGAGGCCTGAGAGACTTTGATGCAGGAGAATTTTATTGAGTCAAAGGAGTGAAGAGACAGGAGCAGGGAGTGGGATGGGCGAGGTGTGAGGTGCAAGTAGGGCGACCATCAGCCGAGGTGCTTTGCTTGCAGGAGATATTGGTGCAAGAGTGAGAAGGGCAGGTGCAGGGGTGTCAGCTGTGGTGTCAAGGACGGTCAGCAGGTGCCGGAGCAGCCCAGGCCTGCGAGGCCAGAGCAGCCCAGGCCTCCCAGGCCGTAGCCAAAGCCACGGCCATAGCCCAGGCCGTAGCCAAAGCCGCCGGAGATGGGCTGTCCCTGGACGTTGAGCTCCGTGCCCAGGGCAGCCCCTGCGGTGGATCCAACGAAGGAGCTCTGGGGGAAGGAGGTCATGATGGGCCCTGGGAAGGTGACGCGGACGGGGGCGGGCTGGATGAGGACGGTGGAGTCCTGGCACTGCCTGACACAGGGCTCGTTGCAGCTGTTGGCCAGCGGGGTGGGTCCGCAGGGGCGGCAGAGGTCGTAGCAGGCCATGGGTGTGGTGTGGAGGGGCCCTGGGAGGGCAGGCAAGAGAAGGTGAGAGAAGGTGAGAGCAGAGAGGGGTGCTCGGCAGGTGGGGGCGGTGGGGGTGCTCGGGGTGGTGTTGCAGGAGGGCTGGTCAGTGGGGAGGCTGGTGTGGGGCTGTGGGGAGGCGTGAGGGCTGCTGAGGCTGGGTCCGAGCGTGCTGGCCGAGAGGGGCCAGGGGGGCGGTGTGTCAGGAGCAGGAGGGGGTTGTGAGGGGCTGGAGGCTCACCTGGTTGTGGGCAGAGAAGGCAGGAGAAGGCTTGAGGAGAAGCGTGGCAGGGAGAGAGGCGCTGGGCCGGCTTTTATGCTGCTCCCGCAGGGGCGGCACAGCCTTGGCCCAGCCCTGTCAGCTGGCGGCAGCTTTGAGGAGTTGGGATTTGGGAGGGTTGGATTGTTGGATGTGTGTCAGAGAGGACTGAAGAAAGAATTAAAGCCCAGGAGAGGTTTGATGTCTTCATTGAGGTGATTTTCTGGTTCTCGTGTGCTGTGGTTTGTGGGTGCTTTGTGCTGACTGGGCTCCCTCTTGTTCAGTGTGACTGGATGTCCATCAGTCATTGTGTCGCACCCAGGAATGCTGAGGGAGCCATTTGATGTCCTGGGGAGGCCTCTCTCTATCAACTTGGAAATGTCATAGTCCTTTGGAGCAATTCTTGAGGGATGAAAAGGGAACTCTTCCCCTGGAATCGTGATTGAGATCAAGAGAGAGGACCTGGAAAACCAGAGGCTGTTCAGGCTGAATTCAGACTGGTCTGGTTCCATTCCTATGGTCCATTTGGGTTTCTTAAATTTTCATGACAAGGTAGTTGGTCATTTAAACTTTATTTTTTGACCTCCTGAAGAAATGCAATAAACAAACACCCAACGGGGTTTGATCCCTTTTTGCCCAGGCTGGTCTGGCATTTCCATTCCCTTTTTCCACGTTCAAGCCAGGAGGTTTCATAACGTATAACCCGTCAGTTGTAACATCCTGTACCTGTGAGCAAAAACTATAATTCCTAGTGGATGGTCAGTGGGCTCTGCTCTCCTCTTCTGTCATGTTGCAGATGTTCCTTTGTGGAATTCTGGGATTCCATGTCCTGCCCTTGAGGCCGCGTCCATCTGACCTTGGGGGCAGCTTTGAGGAGCTGGTTTTGGGGAGGGTTCTTTTTTTGGATGAGTGTCAGGGAGGGCTGAAGAAACAAGATCAGAGGAGAGGTGTGACGTCATTAGTGAGGTGATTTTATGGCCTTCATGTACTGTGGTTTCTGGATGTGTTGAGAATTGTGGATCCTCTTCTTATGTACTATTGGATGTCCCTCAGTCCTTGTGTTGCACCCAGGAATGCTGAGGGAGCCATTTGATGTCCTGGGGAGGACAGTCTCCAATGCCTTGGAAAGGTCACAGTGCCTGGGAGCCCTTCCTGATTGATGAAGGAGAGCTCCTGCCCTCATATATTGAATGCGATCAAGGGAGAGGATCTGGAAAATGAGAGGCTGCTCAGGCTGAACTTTTCCCATTGGTATGGTCCTTTTGGATTTCTCAAGTTTACAGGACAATGTGTGCTGTCATGTAAAGTGTATTTCTTGACCTCCTGAAGAAATCCAATAAACAAACACCCAATAAGGCTCAATCCCTTTTTGCCCAGCCTGGTCTGTGGCATCAATTCCCTCCTTCTGCATTCAAGCCATGAGGTTTCCTAAGTTATAAGTTGTAAGAAAACTAGTAGGTGGTAACATCCTGGACCTGTCAGCAAATAACTCTGTTTACTAGAGGAAAGTTGGCATGCTTCTCTCTCCTCTGCTGTCCAAAGAAAGGCATTCCTTTGTGGAATTCCACGATTCCATGCTCTGTTTTTGAGGCCGTGTCCATCTGACCTTGGCAGCAGCTTTGAATTGTGAGTATTAGAGGGCAAAGTCTGGAGTTGATGGTGCGTGTCAGGGAGGGCTGAAGATGTGAGCAAAGCTTTGGAGAGGTGGGGTGTGATGAGTGAGGTGCCCCCGTGTCCCTGGTGTGCTGTGGTTTGGGGGTGTGTTGTGAGGAGGGGCCCCAAAGCATCCCAGCCCTGTCAGGCTGCTCTGGAGTTTCACACGTGTTGCCCCTTCCCTCACCTTCCATTCCTCTCCCCTTTGCTTCCACCTGGCTAAGCCTGACACTGGACCTGGCTTTTCCTGCTGCCTGTGCTCTCTGGGGGTTTTGGTGCCCCTCCTGCTTTGAAGGTTTTGATAGCTGGGGCCTTTTGGGCCCTGTCCTGGGCTGAGTGGCAGGGAGCAAGGTCCCTGCTCTGGGCATCTTTTCTGTCTGAGAGGCAGCAAGAGGATTTGGAGGTGTCCAGGGTTGTTGGACACAAGCATTGTGTGATGCCAGAGAGTGCAAACAAGGCCGGGCTGTGTCAGTGCCCAGTGTGGTGGGGTGAGAAGTGTGTGCAGGGCTGGGCCCAGAGCCTTGGGCTGAGTGTGCCAAAGTGCAGATGGGAACAAGTGTGCAGTGCTGTAGCCCAGGAGCTGCCTCCATTGGGCCAAGACTGCAAAGATGAGTGGTGATGGCCATGGCCACGTCCTGGAGTTGAGCGAGGGCAGGGGCCAAGTCCTGTTTGTGGGGAGTGGTCAGCCCAGGGAGGAGGAAAGGCTGGAGATCAACTGGATCAACTGTTTTCATAGAATTAATCTGTTACTGGGACCAGATTTTGTGTTCCTGGTGGAGAACAAATGGCCCAAGAGGTGGCCATGAACCAGTGTGGGAAAAGGAGTCTGCAGGTGAGGATTGAGCAAGTTGTGAGCAAGCAGTGGGAGGTGACTCTTGCTGCCTCCTCAGCACTGGTGATGTGCCATGTGAGGTCTGTGGGCAGTGCTGGGCTCTCCAGTGGAAGAAGCTGATGGACTTGGGGAATGCAGAGCAGTTGAGGAGCATCAAGATTCTAAAGAGACCGGAGGATGTTGGATAGAGGAGAGGCTGAGAGAACTGGGACTGGCAGGAGGAGACAGGGCTGGCCAGGGGAGTGTCCTGAGTGTGTGTGAATCCCTGCTGGCAGGGACTGAAGTGGCGGGAGCCCAGCTCTTGTCAGCAGAACACACGGGCAGGACAAGGGGCCCTGGACACAAGGGAAACCGATGGAATTGCATGGATAAGAAGACAAGGCTTGTTGTGTGTGAGGGAGGTGAGAGAGTGGCAGAGGAGGTGGAGTCTGTGTGCCTGGAGCTGTAACGCTGAACTGGCCATGGTCCTGGCCAAGCTGCTCTTGCGGGGTTGATTTGAGCAGGAGGGTTGAAGCACTTGCACTGCATCCTGGCCCAGTGGCTGATGTTGTGTCTGTGCTAGGCAGGTTGAAGAGTCGTGGTGGGGAAGAGAGTTTGTGCAGTGTGTGCTGGCGCAGAGAGACTTTGGCAGAGGTGTGTGCAGGAGAGCCTTGTTGTGTGGAAGCCTTTGGTGTGGCAGGTGATGGGTTTGTGCCGTGTTGTGGCAGGGCCCCTCCACCCCTGTTCCGTTGCCCGTCTGTGTTCGTGCTGGTGACAGATTTGCTAAGAAAGGTGTTGTGGCCTTTTCCCAGATTCTCACTGGCTGTAGAGCCCTGGCCTTGTGCCGAGTGAGGATGTAAAACCACCGGAATGAAAAAAGAGGAGGCCTGAGAGACTTTGATGCAGGAGAATTTTATTGAGTCAAAGGAGTGAAGAGACAGGAGCAGGGAGTGGGATGGGCGAGGTGTGAGGTGCAAGTAGGGCGACCATCAGCCGAGGTGCTTTGCTTGCAGGAGATATTGGTGCAAGAGTGAGAAGGGCAGGTGCAGGGGGTGTCAGCTGTGGTGTCAAGGACCCTCAGCAGGTG
This sequence comes from Pipra filicauda, assembly GCF_003945595.2. Classification (NCBI taxonomy): domain Eukaryota; kingdom Metazoa; phylum Chordata; class Aves; order Passeriformes; family Pipridae; genus Pipra; species Pipra filicauda. The sequence continues at coordinate 25,231 of NW_024103461.1, forward strand.
CCGGAGCAGCCCAGGCCTCCCAGACCAGAGCAGCCCAGGCCTCCCAGGCCGTAGCCAAAGCCACGGCCATAGCCCAGGCCGTAGCCTCCGGCCCCAAAGCTGCCGGAGATGGGCTGTCCCTGGACGTTGAGCTCCGTGCCCAGGGCAGCCCCTGCGGTGGATCCAACGAAGGTACTCTGGGGGAAGGAGGTCATGATGGGCCCTGGGAAGGTGACGCGGACGGGGGAGGGCTGGATGAGGACGGTGGAGTCCTGGCACTGCCTGACACAGGGCTCGTTGCAGCTGTTGGCCAGCGGGGTGGGTCCGCAGGGGCGGCAGAGGTCGTAGCAGGCCAGGGGTGTGGTGTGGAGGGGCCCTGGGAGGGCAGGCAAGAGAAGGGGAGAGAAGGTGAGAGCAGAGAGGGGTGCTCGGCAGGTGGGGGCGGTGGGGGTGCTCGGGGCGGTGTTGCAGGAGGGCTGGTGAGTGGGGAGGCTGGTGTGGGGCTGTGGGGAGGTGTGAGGGCTGCTGAGGCTGGGTCCGAGCGTGCTGGCCGAGAGGGGCCAGGGGGGCGGTGTGTCAGGAGCAGGAGGGGGTTGTGAGGGGCTGGAGGCTCACCTGGTTGTGGGCAGAGAAGGCAGGAGAAGGCTTGAGGAGAAGCGTGGCAGGGAGAGAGGCGCTGGGCCGGCTTTTATGCTGCTCCCGCAGGGGCGGCACAGCCTTGGCCCAGCCCTGTCAGCTGGCGGCAGCTTTGAGGAGTTGGGATTTGGGAGGGTTGGATTGTTGGATGTGTGTCAGGGAGGGCTGAATAAACAACCTGAGCCCAGGAGAGGTGTGATGTCATCAGTGAGGTGACTTTTTGGCCCTCGTGTGCTGTGGTTTCTGGATGGGTTGTGGATTGTTGATCCTCTTGTTCTGTGTGACTGGATGTCCATCAGTCATTGTGTTGCTCCCAGGAATGCTGAGGGAGCCATTTGATGTCCTGCGGAGGCCACTCTCTATCAGCTGGGAAAGGTCATAGTCCTTTGGAGCAATTCTTGAGGGATGAAAGAGAGCTCATCCCCTGGAATCATCATTGAGATCAAGAGAGAGGACCTGGAAAACTTGAGGCTGTTCAGGCTGATTTCAGGCTGGTCCGGTTCCATTCCTATGGTCCATATGGACTTCTGAAATTTTCATGACAAGGTACTTGGTCATTTAAACTTTATTTCTTGACCTTCTGAGGAAATATAATAAATAAACACCAAATTGGGCTCGATCCCTTTTTGCCCAGGCTGGTCTGGCATTTCCATTCCCTTCTTCCACATTCAAGCCAGGAGGTTTCATAACGTATAACCCGTCAGTTGTAACATCCTGTACCTGTGAGCAAAAACTATAATTACGAGTGGATGGTCAGTGGGCTCTGCTCTCCTCTTCTGTCATTTTGCAGATGTTCCTTTGTGGAATTCTGGGATTCCATGTCCTGCCCTTGAGGCCGCGTCCATCTGACCGTGGCGGCAGCTTTGAGGAGTTGGTTTTTGGGAGGGTTGGACTGCTGGATGTGAGTCAGGGAGGGCTGAAGAAACAACCAGAGCCAAGGAGAGGTGTGATGTCATCAGTGAGGTGATTTTATGGCCCTCGTGTGCTGTGGGCTGAGTGGGTGAGGTGGGGTGTGTTTTCCTTTCCACAGCGCTCCCTTTCCGTGTGCTCCTCTTGCAGACGTGTCCTTGTGGCGGCAGCTTTGAAGGGAGAGTTGGCATTTGGGAGGTTGTGCCTGGAATGTGCTTGTGGGGGCACTTGGCAGGTGCAGACAGTGCCCAGGAGAGGTGGGGTGTCCTCTGTGAGGTCACCTGATGTCACTCCCGTGCTGTGGGTTTGTGGAGTTCTTTCATCCCATGTCCTACCCTTGAGGCTGTGTCTGTCTGACCTTGGTGGCAGCTTTGATGAGTTGGAATTTGGGAGGGTTGGATGGTTGGAAGTGTGTCAGGGAGGACTGAAGGAACAAAAAGACCAAGGAAATTGGTGGTGTCATCAGTGAGGTCCCCCCGTGTCCCTGGTGTGCTGTGGTTTGTGGGGACCTGGTGAAGATGAGGCCCCAAAGGCTGCCAGGCAGAGCTGCCCCCCTGGAGCCCAGGGCAGAGTTTGCAGGGGGTTTGTCAGGCGAGCAGTGAGTGTTGCTGGGCAAGGGGAAGCCCTGCAGGAAGGTTTGCTGTGTCACTGGGTGCACCTGTGCCCTCCGGGCCTGAGGTGCTGCAGCCAGGAATGCTGAGGGAGCTGCCTGATGTGCTGGGGAGGCCACTCTGCTCCTCTTGCCATCAGCTGCTCATGGTGCCAGTGCCTGGTGCGCTTCCTGAGGGCTGAAAGAGAGCTCCTGGCTTGGTTTGTGGAGGAAGAGCAGCAGTGACTCCCTGGCTAACTGGCATGTGGTCAGGCTGCCCTCATTGCCAGGGTTACGGTCCCTTGGCATCTCTCCCATTTCCAGGACATGATACTCTCCCATTGAAACTGTATTTCGTGACCTCATTAAGAAAAGCAATAAATAAACAACAGAGTGGGTTTGGTCCCTTTTTGCCCAGGCTGGTCTGTGACATCAGTTCACTGGTTCACCATTCAGGCCATAAGGGTTCATAATTATAAGCCCTAATTCTTAATATCTTTTTCTTGTGAGGAAAAACCTATAACTACCAGAGGAGGGTCAATGTGCTTCTCTTTCCTCGTCTGTCTTGCTGTGGGTGTTCCTGAATCATATGGAGAAGCCTCAGAGCCTGAGCAGAGCAGCTGCTGGTGAATCTGCTCCAGCTGCTTTTATGGCTGAGCTGATGTTTGACCTCCCCCATTTCCATCAGGATCATGGATTAAGTGCGAGCTCTGCAAGACTGTGGATGACACCAAGCTGAGTGTTGTGGTTGGTTGTCGAGAGGGAAGGGATGGCAGCCAGAGGGGCCTGGACAGGCTGGGGAGGAGGACCTGTGTGATGCTCATGGTATTCAAGAGAGCCAAGAGCTTGTGGGTTGTGTCTGTCCCTAACAGGGCTCCAGGCTGGTGGTGGCTGGTTTGAGAGCAGCCCTGTGGAGAAGGCTTGGAGGGTATTGGTGGGTGAAGAACTGACTGGGAGCCAGGAAGGTGTCCGGGCAGCCCAGAAAGCCCCCGTGTGCTGGGCTCCTGGCCCCAGTGTGGGCAGCAGGGAGAGGGAGGGGATTGTGCCCCTCTGCTCCTTTCTGGGGAGATTGGAGTTGTGTGCTGAGCTCTGGGAGCCTGAGGAGAAGGAAAGCAGGGAGCTGTTGGTGGGATGCAGAGTAGAGCCTTGGGGATGATGAAGGGCTGGAGCTCCCAGTGTCCATGGAGACTGAAGCCAGCCCAGGCTGGGAGTTTGAGTTATGGGTGGTGTGTCCAAGACTGTGTTTGGGCAAGGGAAGAGTTTGTGTCCCATTGTGGAAGGCCCTTCAGTACCAGTCTCTGTTGATCCCTGTGAAATATTTTTTAGGAGAGAGCTGGTCCCTCTTCCACCCATCTGATGGCATCTGTTGCCTGAGCTCTGTGGCAAATGAAGTTCTAGGAGGCTTTGAAAAAGAAAGGATGAGGAGGCCTGTCATGTTCTGCTGCAGGAGAACTTTATTGAGACAAAAGAGTGAAAAGGGAAGAGGAAACAGTGGAAGGGGTCTGGTGTGAGGTGCAATAGGGCAACCGTCAGCCGAGGTATTTTTGTTGTAGCAGATTTTGCCAGAGCCCCACGATCAAGGCCATGTTTGCAGACAGCGCAGGCTGGCCCCTTGGCTGCTTCCTTGGTTGGAGCCCTGAGAGCAGGAGCTGGAAGTGCTGAGCCCATTGGAGAGCCTGGGCACGGAGATGAATCCCTGTTCCATTTGGTGACTCCCAGGTCCTGGGTGGTTGTTGTTGGGGCAGTTGTTTGGGGCCTCAGCAGGTGCCGTAGCAGCCCCTGTTGGCGTAGCAGCCCAGGCCTCCCAGGCCGTAGCCAAAGCCACGGCCATAGCCCAGGCCGTAGCCTCCGACCCCAAAGCCGCCGGAGATGGGCTGTCCCTGGACGTTGAGCTCCGTGCCCAGGGCAGCCCCTGCGGTGGATCCAACGAAGGTACTCTGGGGGAAGGAGGTCATGATGGGCCCTATGAAGGTGACGCGGACGGGGGAGGGCTGGATGAGGACGGTGGAGTCCTGGCACTGCCTGACACAGGGCTCGTGGCAGCTGTTGGCCAGCGGGGTGGGTCCGCAGGGGCGGCAGAGGTCGTAGCAGGCCATGGGTGTGGTGTGGAGGGGCCCTGGGAGGGCAGGCAAGAGAAGGGGAGAGAAGGTGAGAGCAGAGAGGGGTGCTCGGCAGGTGGGGGTGGTGGGGGTGCTCGGGGCAGTGTTGCAGGAGGGCTGGTGAGTGGGGAGGCTGGTGTGGGGCTGTGGGGAGGCGTGAGGGCTGCTGAGGCTGGGTCCGAGCGTGCTGGCCGAGAGGGGCCAGGGGGGCGGTGTGTCAGGAGCAGGAGGGGGTTGTGAGGGGCTGGAGGCTCACCTGGTTGCGGGCAGAGAAGGCAGGAGAAGGCTTGAGGAGAAGCGTGGCAGGGAGAGAGGCGCTGGGCCGGCTTTTATGCTGCTCCCGCAGGGGCGGCACAGCCTTGGCCCAGCCCTGTCAGCTGGCGGCAGCTTTGAGGGGTTGGGATTTAGGAGGAGTGGCCTGTTGGATGTGTGTCAGGGAGGACTGAAGAAAGAATTAAAGCCCAGGAGAGGTTTGATGTCTTCATTGAGGTGATTTTGTGGTTCTCGTGTGCTGTGGTTTGTGGGTGCTTTGTGCTGACTGGGCCCCCTCTTGTTCTGTGTGACTGGATGTCCATCAGTCATTGTGTTGTACCCAGGAATGCTGAGGGAGCCATTTGATGTCCTGGGGAGGCCTCTCTCTATCAACTTGGAAATGTCATAGTCCTTTGGAGCAATTCTTGAGGGATGAAAAGGGAACTCTTCCCCTGGAATTGTGATTGTGATCAAGAGAGAGGACCTGGAAAACCAGAGGCTGTTCAGGCTGAATTCAGACTGGTCTGGTTCCATTCCTATGGTCCATTTGGGTTTCTTAAATTTTCATGACAAGGTAGTTGGTCATTTAAACTTTATTTTTTGACCTCCTGAAGAAATGCAATAAACAAACACCCAACGGGGTTTGATCCCTTTTTGCCCAGGCTGGTCTGGGATTTCCATTCCCTTTTTCCACATTCAAGCCAGGAGGTTTCATAACGTATAACCCGTCAGTTGTAACATCCTGTACCTGTGAGCAAAAACTATAATTACGAGTGGATGGTCAGTGGGCTCTGCTCTCCTCTTCTGTCATTTTGCAGATGTTCCTTTGTGGAATTCTGGGATTCCATGTCCTGCCCTTGAGGCCGCGTCCATCTGACCTTGGCGGCAGCTTTGAGGAGTTGGTTTTGGGGAGGGTTCTTTTTTTGGATGAGTGTCAGGGAGGGCTGAAGAAACAAGATCAGAGGAGAGGTGTGATGTCATTAGTGAGGTGATTTTATGGCCTTCATGTACTGTGGTTTCTGGATGTGTTGAGAATTGTGGATCCTCTTCTTATGTACTATTGGATGTCCCTCAGTCCTTGTGTTGCAGGACTCAGGAATGCTGAGGGAGCCATTTGATGTCCTGGGGAGGACAGTCTCCAATGCCTTGGAAAGGTCACAGTGCCTGGGAGCCCTTCCTGATGGATGAAGGAGAGCTCCTGCCCTCATATATTGAATGCGATCAAGGGAGAGGATCTGGAAAACGAGAGGCTGCTCAGGCTGAACTTTTCCCATTGGTATGGTCCTTTTGGATTTCTCAAGTTTACAGGACAATGTGTGCTGTCATGTAAAGTGTATTTCTTGACCTCCTGAAGAAATCCAATAAACAAACACCCAATAAGGCTCAATCCCTTTTTGCCCAGCCTGGTCTGTGGCATCAATTCCCTCCTTCTGCATTCAAGCCATGCGGTTTCCTAAGTTATAAGTTGTAAGAAAACTAGTAGGTGGTAACATCCTGGACCTGTCAGCAAATAACTCTATTTACTAGAGGAAAGTTGGCATGCTTCTCTCTCCTCTGCTGTCCAAAGAAAGGCATTCCTTTGTGGAATTCCTGGATTCCATGCTCTGTTTTTGAGGCCGTGTCCATCTGACCTTGGCAGCAGCTTTGAACTGTGAGTATTAGAGGGCAAAGTCTGGAGTTGATGGTGCCGTGTCAGGGAGGGCTGAAGATGTGAGCAAAGCTTTGGAGAGGTGGGGTGTGATGAGTGAGGTGCCTCCGTGTCCCTGGTGTGCTGTGGTTTGGGGGTGTGTTGTGAGGAGGGGCCCCAAAGCATCCCAGCCCTGTCAGGCTGCTCTGGAGTTTCACACGTGTTGCCCCTTCCCTCACCTTCCATTCCTCTCCCCTTTGCTTCCACCTGGCTAAGCCTGACACTGGACCTGACTTTTCCTGCTGCCTGTGCTCTCTGGGGGTTTTGGTGCCCCTCCTGCTTTGAAGGTTTTGATAGCTGGGGCCTTTTGGGCCCTGTCCTGGGCTGAGTGGCAGGGAGCGAGGTCCCTGCTCTGGGCATCTTTTCTGTCTGAGGGGCAGCAAGAGGATTTGGAGGTGTCCAGGGTTGTGGGACACAAGCACTGCGTGATGCCAGAGAGTGCAAACAAGGCCGGGCTGTGTCAGTGCCCAGTGTGGTGGGGTGAGAAGTGTGTGCAGGGCTGGGCCCAGAGCCTTGGGCTGAGTGTGCCAAAGTGCAGATGGGAACAAGTGTGCAGTGCTGTAGCCCAGCAGCTGCATCCATTGGGCCAAGACTGCAAAGATGAGTGGTGATGGCCATGGCCACGTCCTGGAGTTGAGCAAGGGCAGGGGCCAAGTCCTGTTTGTGGGGAGGGGTCAGCCCAGGTAGGAGGAAAGGCTGGAGATCAACTGGATCAACTGTTTTCATAGAATTAATCTGTTACTGGGACCAGATTTTGTGTTCCTGGTGGAGAACAAATGGCCCAAGAGGTGGCCATGAACCAGTGTGGGAAAAGAAGTCTGCAGGTGAGGATTGGGCAAGGTGTGATCAAGCAGTGGGAGGTGACTCTTGCTGCCTCCTCAGCACTGGTGATGTGCCATGTGAGGTCTGTGGGCAGTGCTGGGCTCCCCAGTGGAAGAAGCTGATGGACTTGGGGAATGCAGAGCAGTTGAGGAGCATCAAGATTCTAAAGAGGCCGGAGGATGTTGGATAGAGGAGAGGCTGAGAGAGCTGGGACTGGCAGGAGGAGACAGGGCTGGCCAGGGGAGTGTCCTGAGTGTGTGTGAATCCCTGCTGGCAGGGACTGAAGTGGAGGGAGCCCAGGTGTTGTCAGCAGAACACACGGGCAGGACAAGGGGCCCTGGACACAAGGGAAACCGATGGAATTGCATGGAGAAAGAAGACAAGCCTTGTTGTGTGTGAGGGAGGTGAGAGAGTGGCAGAGGAGGTGGAGTCTGTGTGCCTGGAGCTGTAACGCTGAACTGGCCATGGTCCTGGCCAAGCTGCTCTTGCGGGGTTGGTTTGAGCAGGAGGGTTGAAGCACTTGCACTGCATCCTGACCCAGTGGCTGATGTTGTGTCTGTGCTGGGCAGGTTGAAGAGTCGTGGTGGGGAAGAGAGTTTGTGCAGTGTGTGCTGGAGTAGAGAGACTTTGGCAGAGGAGTGTGCAGGAGAGCCTTGTTGTGTGGAAGCCTTTGGTGTGGCTGGTGATGGGTTTGTGCCATGTTGTGGCAGGGCCCCTCCACCCCTGTTCCGTTGCCCGTCTGTGTTGGTGCTGGTGACAGATTTGCTAAGAAAGGTGTTGTGGCCTTTTTCCAGATTCTCACTGGCTGTAGAGCCCTGGCCTTGTGCTGAATAAGGATGTAAAACCACTGGACTGAAAAAAGAGGAGGCCTGAGAGACTTTGATGCAGGAGAATTTTATTGAGTCAAAGGAGTGAAGAGACAGGAGCAGGGAGTGGGATGGACGAGGTGTGAGGTGCAAGTAGGGCGACCATCAGCCGAGGTGCTTTGCTTGCAGGAGATATTGGTGCAAGAGTGAGAAGGGCAGGAGCAGGGGGTGTCAGCTGTGGTGTCAAGGACCCTCAGCAGGTGCCAGAGCAGCCCAGGCCTGCCAGGCCAGAGCAGCCCAGGCCTGCCAGGCCGTAGCCAAAGCCACGGCCATAGCCCAGGCCGTAGCCTCCGGCCCCAAAGCCGCCGGAGATGGGCTGTCCCTGGACGTTGAGCTCCGTGCCCAGGGCAGCCCCTGCGGTGGATCCAACGAAGGAGCTCTGGGGGAAGGAGGTCATGATGGGCCCTGGGAAGGTGACGCGGACGGGGGAGGGCTGGATGAGGACGGTGGAGTCCTGGCACTGCCTGACACAGGGCTCGTTGCAGCTGTTGGCCAGCGGGGTGGGGCCGCAGGGGCGGCAGAGGTCGTAGCAGGCCATGGGTGTGGTGTGGAGGGGCCCTGGGAGGGCAGGCAAGAGAAGGGGAGAGAAGGTGAGAGCAGAGAGGGGTGCTCGGCAGGTGGGGGCGGTGGGGGTGCTCGGGGCGGTGTTGCAGGAGGGCTGGTCAGTGGGGAGGCTGGTGTGGGGCTGTGGGGAGGCGTGAGGGCTGCTGAGGCTGGGTCCGAGCGTGCTGGCCGAGAGGGGCCAGGGGGGCGGTGTGTCAGGAGCAGGAGGGGGTTGTGAGGGGCTGGAGGCTCACCTGGTTGTGGGCAGAGAAGGCAGGAGAAGGCTTGAGGAGAAGCGTGGCAGGGAGAGAGGCGCTGGGCCGGCTTTTATGCTGCTCCCGCAGGGGCGGCACAGCCTTGGCCCAGCCCTGTCAGCTGGCGGCAGCTTTGAGGAGTTGGGATTTGGGAGGGTTGGATTGTTGGATGTGTGTCAGGGAGGGCTGAATAAAGAATGAGAGCCCAGGAGATGTTTGATGTCATCAGTGAGGTGATTTTGTAGTTTTCTTGTGCTGTGGTTTGTGGGTGCTTTGTGCTGACTGGGCCTCCTCTTGTTCTGTGTGACTGGATGTCCATCAGTCATTGTGTCGCACCCAGGAATGTGCAGGGAGCCATTTGATGTCCTGGGGAGGTCACTCTTCATCAACTTGGAAAGATCATGGTTCTTTGGAGCACTTCTGGAGGGATGAAAAACAGCTCATCCCCTGGAATCGTGATTGAAATCAAGAGAGAGGACCTGGAAACCTTGAGGCTGTTCAGGCTGAATTCAGGCTGGTCCGGTTCCATTCCTGTGGTCCATTTGGATTTCTGCAATTTTCATCACGACATACTTGGCTATTTAAACTTTATTTCTTGACCTCCTGAAGAGATGCATTAAGCAAACACCCAACGGGGCTCGATCCCTTTTTGCCCTGGCTGGTCTTTTTATGCCAATTCCCTTATTCTGCATTCAAGCCATGAGATTTCACAATGTATAACTCCTAAATTGTAACATCCTGTGCCCGTGAGCAAAAACTATAATTACTAGTGGATGGTCACTGCACTCCTCTCTCCTCTTCTGACATTTTACTGATGTTCCTTTGTGGAATTCTGTGCTTCCATGTCCTGCTCTCGAGGCCGCGTCCATCTGACCTTGGGGGCAGCTTTGCTGAGTTGGTTGTTGGGAGGATTTACATGAAATATGGGGGTCAGGGCATTTGTCTGATGTGAGCAAAGCACTGGAGAGGTGGGGTGTCATCAGTGAGGTCACCCCGTGTCCCTCGGGGGCTGTGGTTTGTGGGTGAGTTGTTTAGAGGGGCCCCATTCCCTCTCAACCCTGTCGGGCTGGTCTGGGCTGTGCAGCCGTGCCGGGTGTGAGGGGCTGCCCCTTCAATCCCATTCCTTCCTTCCAGCCTCACTGCCAGCTCACTGAGCCTGTCTTTGAGCCTGGCCTTTGTCACTGGCTGTGCTCTGCTGTCAGCAAGTTGACCCTTTGGGGTCACAGGGCTTGTGCTCTGGTTGAAGACGAGCGTCCAAAGAAGAGTTTGTGCCGGGCCTGAGGGGCTTCTCCTTCCATTTTGTTGGATTCCTCTCCAGCTTTCTCCCAGCTCACCCAGCCTGGTTTTAGGCTCAGCCTTGCCCACTGGGTGTGCTCTCTGGGGGCCTGGTTGCCTCTACTGCTGCTAAGGTTGGATCTGAGTGTCTCAGGTTCAGCTGACAAGGTTTTGGTCTCAAGAGTTCTGCAGGTGTGGCTTCTGGGAGAAGGTTCCAGAAGCTTCCCTGGTGTCTGACACAGCAAGTTCCCACTGGCTCCATGTTGGATCAGCCGCTGGACAAAGCAGAGGCAATCCTTGTTGATGCAGCCATTCTGAGATCACAGCCTGTTCTGGAAGGGGCACAATTAGTGCTCCAGAGGAGCTGGAAGAGAGAAAACATGGGAGAGGAACAATATTGGGGTGATGAAGGGCAGTGCCGAGGGAGGGGAGGAGGTGGCCCAGGGGCTGTAGCAGAATGTGCTGTGCAGCCCGTGGAGCAGAGCATGGTGGGTGAGGCTGTCCCCCCGCAGCCCCTGGAAGTGCAGGGTGGAGCAGAGATGCAGCTGCAGCCCCAGGAGGAGCTGCCAGCAGAGCCAGGGAGTGCCCAAAGAGGCTGTGAGGCCGTGGGGAGGGCGAGCTGGAGCAGGCTCCTGGCAGGACCTGTGGCCCCCTGGAGAGAGGAGCCCGCCATGGAGGAGGTTTGTTGTCAGAACTTGGGAGCCCCTCCAGAGCCACGTTGGAGCAGCGTGTTCCTGAAGGCCTGATCCCATGGGAGGGAGCCAGGCTGGAGCCGTTTGTATGGAAATGCAGCCCATGGGAAGGCCCCGTTGGAGACTGAGTGTGTGGGATGGAGCCCACGCTGGAGCAGGGGCAGAGTGTGAGGAGGAAGGAACAGCAAAACCAAGGTGGGATGAACTGACCCCAAGCCACCTTGTCCATTGCCCTGAGCCACTTGGGGAGAGGGGGCAGAGAACTGGGGAGTGAAGTTGAGCCTGACTGAAGGGAGGGGTGAAGGGAAGGTATTTTAAGATCTGCGTTTCTGTCTCATTATCTTACTCTATGCTTTGATTTTTAAGGAATGAAATGAATTTCCCTGGGTGGAGGCTGTTTTGCCCACAATGGTGATTGGTGACTGATCTCCCTGTCCTTA
>NW_024103462.1:0-36053 GCF_003945595.2 Pipra filicauda
TTCCTGCCAGACAAAAGGTGCCACCACAGAAAGTTCTTCCTGGCCAAGAAGTGCCCAGGATGGCCCAATAACTGCACCTGAAGCCAAAGCTTCCAGACTTTTTTCCCTGGTGGAAAGAGCTGCTGTTCCCTTTTTTCAGCCCTGCGCTGCAATGGCCCGTCCCACCTCTTGAAAAATTGAATCCAAATGAAGATTCCTGCCAGACAAATGGTGCCACCACAGAAAGTTCTTGCTGCCCAAGAAGTTCCCAGGCTGCCCAACCAACCACACCTGAAAGCAAAGCTCCCCGACTTTTTTTCCTGGTGGAAAGAGCTGCTGTTCCCTTTTTTCAGGCCTGTGATTCAATGGCCTGTCCCACCTTTTGAAGAATTAAATCCAACAGAAGACTCCTGCCAGACAAAAGGTGCCACCACAGAAAATTCTTCCTTCCCAAGAAGTTCCCAGGCTGCCCCAACAACTGTACCTGAAGCCAGAGGATCCATACTTTTTTCCTTAGGGAAAGAGCTGCTGTTCCATTTTTCAGCCCTGCGCTGCAATGGCCGGTCCCACCTCCTGAAAAATTGAATCCAAATAAAGATTCCTGCCAGACAAAAGGTGCCACCACAGAAAACTCTTCCTGTCCAAGAAGTGTTTAGGCTGCCCCAACAACTGCACCTGAAGCCAAAGCTTCCAGACTTTTTTTCCTTAGAGATAGAGCTGCTGTTCCCTTTTTTCAGCCCTGCGCTGCAATGGCCTGTCCCACCTCCTGAAAAATTCAATGCAAATGAAGATTCCTGCCAGACAAAAGGTGCCACCACAGAAAGCTCTTGCTGCCTCAGAAGTGCCCAGGCTGCCCCAACAACTGGACCTCAAAGCCAAAGCTTCCAGCCTTTTTTTCCTGGTGGAAAGAGCTGCTATTCCCTTTTTCAGCCCTGCGCTGCAATGGCCTGTCCTACCTTTTGAAAAATTAAATCCCACAGAAGATTCCTGCCAGACAAAAGGTGCCACCACAGAAAACGCTTCCTTCCCAAGAAGTGCCCATGCTTCACCAACTACACCGGAAGCCAAAGCTTCCAGCCTTTTTCTCCTGATGGAAAGAGCTGCTGTTCCCTTTTTTCAGCCCTGCGCTGCAAAGGCAGGTCCCACCTCCTGGAACATTGAATCCAAATGAAGATTCCTGCCAGACAAAAGGTACCACAACAGAAAGTTCTTCCTGCCCAAGAAGTTCCCAGGCTGCCCCAACAACTGCACCTCAAAGCCAAAGCTTCCAGACTTTTTTTCCTGGTGGAACGAGCTGCTGTTCCCTTTTTTCTGCCCTGCGCTGCAATGGCCGGTCCCACCTCCTAGAAAAATTTCTCTAACTGAAGATTCCTGCCAGACAAAAGGTGCCACCACAGAAAGCTCTTTGCTTCCCAAGAAGTGCCCAGGCTGCCCCACCAACTGGACCTCAAAGCCAAAGCTTCCAGACTTTTTTTCCTTAGGGAAAGAGCTGCTGTTCCCTTTTTTCTGCCATGCGCTGCAATGGCCGGTCCCACCTCCTGGAACATTGAATCCAAATGAAGATTCCTACAAGACAAACAAAAGGTACCACAGAAAGTTCTTCCTGCCCAAGAAGTTCCCAGGCTGCCCCAACAACTGCACCTGAAGCCAAAGGATCCCGACTTTTTTATTCCTTGGGGAAAGAGCTGCTGTTCCCTTTCTCAGGCCTGAGCTACAATGGCCTGTCACAACTCCTTAAAAATTTTCTCTAAATGAAGATTCCTGCCAGACAAAAGGTGCCACCACAGAAAGCTCTTTGCTGCCCCAGAAGTGCCCAGGCTGCCCCAACAACTGCACCTCAAAGCCAAAGCTTCCTGACTTTTTTTCCTTAGGGAAAGAGCTGCTGTTCCCTTTTTTCAGGTCTGCGCTGCAATGGCCGGTCCCACCTCCTGGAAAATTTCCTCTAAATGAAGATTCCTGCCAGACAAAAGGTGCCACCACAGAAAGGTCTTGCTGCCCAAGAAGTGCCCAGGCTGCCCCACCAATTACACCTGAAGCCAAAGCTTCCAGTTTTTTTTTCCCTTAGGGAAAGAGCTGCTGTTCTCTTTTTCAGCCCTGCTCTGCAATGACTGGTCCCACCTCCTGGAAAATGGAATTTAAATGAAGATTCCTGCCAGACAAAAGGTGCCACCACAGAAAGGTCTTCCTGGCCAAGAAGTGCCCAGGATGGCCCAATAACTGCACCTGAAGCCAAAGCTTCCAGACTTTTTTCCCTGGTGGAAAGAGCTGCTGTTCCCTTTTTTCATCCCTGCGCTGCAATGGCCCGTCCCACCCCTTGAAATATTGAATCCAAATGAAGATTCCTGCCAGACAAATGGTGCCACCACAGAAAGTTCTTGCTGCCCAAGAAGTTCCCAGGCTGCCCAACCAACCACACCTGAAAGCAACGCTTCCCGACTTTTTTTCCTGGTGGAAAGAGCTGCTGTTCCCTTTTTTCAGGCCTGTGATTCAATGGCCTGTCCCACCTTTTGAAGAATTAAATCCAACAGAAGATTCCTGCCTGACAAAAGGTGCCACCACAGAAAATTCTTCCTTCCCAAGAAGTTCCCAGGCTGCCCCAACAACTGTACCTGAAGCCAGAGGATCCAGACTTTTTTCCTTAGGGAAAGAGCTGCTGTTCCATTTTTCAGCCCTGCGCTGCAATGGCTGGTCCCACCTCCTGAAAACTTCAATCCAAATGAAGATTTCTGCCAAACAAAAGGTGCCACCACAGAAAGCTCTTCCTGCCCAAGAAGTTCCCAGGCTGCCCCAAACAACTGCACCTGAAGCCAAAGCTTCCAGACTTTTTTTCCTTAAGGAAAGAACTGATGTTCCCTTTTTTCTGCTTTGTGCTGCAAGGGGCGGTCTCACCTATTAAAAGATTGAATCGAAATGTAGATTCCTGCTCGACAAAAGGTGCCACCACAGAAAGTTCTTGCTGCCCAAGAAGTGCCCAGGCTGCCCCACCAACTGCACCTGAAGCTAAAGCTTCCAGACTTTTTTTCCTGGTGGAAGGAGCTGCTGTTCCCTTTTTTCAGCCCTGCGCTGCAATGGCCTGTCCCACCTCCTGGAAAATTGAATCCAGCTGAAGATTCCTACCAGACAAAATGTGCCACCAACAGAAAGGTCTTTTTTCTGCCCTTGAAGTACCCAGGGTGCACCAACAACTGCACCTCAGAGCCAAAATTTCCAGTCTTTTTTTCCTTAGGAAAAGAGCTGCTGTTCCATTTTTTCTCCCCTGCGCTGCAATGGCCGGTCCCTCCTCCTGAAAAATTCAATCCAGCTGAAGATTGCTGCCAGACAAAAGGTACCACCACAGAAAGTTCTTGCTGCCTCACAAGTGCCCAGGCTGCCCCAAGAACTGCACATGAAGCCAAAGCTTCCAACCTTTTTTCGTGGTGAAAAGAGCTGCTGTCCCTTTTTTTCAGCCCTGCTCTCAATGGCCGGTCCCACCTCCTGGAACACTGAATCCAACTGAAGATTCCTACCAGACAAAAGGTGCCACCACAAGAAAGGTCTTGCTGACCAAGAAGTGCCCAGGCTGCCCCAACAACTGCACCTGAAGCCAGAGGATCCAGACTTTTTTTTTTCGTGGAAAGATCTGCTGTTCCCTTTTTCAGCACCGTGCTACAATGGCTTGTCCCACCTCCTGAAAAATTTACTCCAAATGAAGATTCCTGCCTAACAAAAGGTGCCCCCACAGAAAGTTCTTGCTGCCCAAGATGTGCCCAGGCTGCACCAACTGCACCTCAAAGCCAAAGCTTCCAGACTTTTTTTCCTTAGAGATAGAGCTGCTGTTCCCTTTTTTCAGCCCTGCGCTGCAATGGCCGGTCCCACCTCCTGGAACATTGAATCCAAATGAAGATTCCTGCCAGACAAAAGGTACCACAACAGAAAGTTCTTCCTGCCCAAGAAGTTCCCAGACTACTCCAACTACGGCACCTCAAAGCCAAAGCCTCCAGTCTTTTTTTCCTTGTGGAAAGAGCTGCTGTTCCCTTTTTTCTGCCCTGCGCTGCAATGGCCGGTCCCACCTCCTGGAACATTGAATCCAAAGGAAGATTCCTACAAGACAAAGGGTGCCACCACCGAAAGTTCTTGCTGCCCCAGAATTGCCTAAACTGCCCCAACAACTGCACCTGAAGCCAAAGGATCCCGACTTTTTTATTCCTTAGGGAAAGAGCTGCTGTTCCCTTTTCTCAGGCCTGAGCTACCATGGCCTGTCACAACTCCTTAAAAATTTTCTCTAAATGAAGATTCCTGCCAGACAAAAGGTGCCACCACAGAAAGCTCTTTGCTGCCCAAGAAGTGCCCAGGCTGACCCAACAACTGCACCTCAAAGCCAAAGCTTCCTGACTTTTTTTCCTTAGGGAAAGAGCTGCTGTTCCCTTTTTTCAGGCCTGCGCTGCAATGGCCGGTCCCACCTCCTGGAAAATTTCCTCTAAATGAAGATTCCTGCCAGACAAAAGGTGCCACCACAGAACGGTCTTGCTGCCCAAGAAGTGCCCAGGCTGCCCCACCAATTACACCTGAAGCCAAAGCTTCCAGTTTTTTTTTTCCTTAGGGAAAGAGCTGCTGTTCTCTTTTTCAGCCCTGCTCTGCAATGACTGGTCCCACCTCCTGGAAAATGGAATTTAAATGAAGATTCCTGCCAGACAACAGGTGCCACCACAGAAAGTTCTTCCTGGCCAAGAAGTGCCCAGGATGGCCCAATAACTGCACCTGAAGCCAAAGCTTCCAGACTTTTTTCCTGGTGGAAAGAGCTGCTGTTCCCTTTTTTCACCCCTGCGCTGCAATGGCCAGTCCCACCTCTTGAAAAATTGAATCCAAATGAAGATTCCTGCCAGACAAATGGTGCCACCACAGAAAGTTCTTGCTGCCCAAGAAGTTCCCAGGCTGCCCAACCAACCACACCTGAAAGCAAAGCTTCCCGACTTTTTTTCCTGGTGGAAAGAGCTGCTGTTCCCTTTTTTCAGGCCTGTGATTCAATGGCCTGTCCCCCCTTTTGAAGAATTAAATCCAACAGAAGATTCCTGCCAGACAAAAGGTGCCACCACAGAAAATTCTTCCTTCCCAAGAAGTTCCCAGGCTGCCCCAACAACTGTACCTGAAGCCAGAGGATCCAGACTTTTTTCCTTAGGGAAAGAGCTGCTGTTCCATTTTTCAGCCCTGCGCTGCAATGGCCAGTCCCACCTCCTGAAAAATTGAATCCAAATAAAGATTCCTGTCAGACAAAAGGTGCCACCACAGAAAACTCTTCCTGTCCAAGAAGTGCCCAGGCTGCCCCAACAACTGCACCTCAAAGCCAAAGCTTCCAGACTTTTTTTCCTGGTGGAAAGAGCTGCTGTTCCCTTTTTTCAGCCCTGCGCTGCAATGGCCAGTCCCACCTCCTGAAAAATTTACACCAAATGAAGATTCCTGCCAGACAAAAGGTGCCACCACAGAAAACTCTTCCTGCCCAAGAAGTTCCCAGGCTGCCCCAACAACTGTACCTGAAGCCAAAGGTTCCAGTCCTTTTTTCATGGTTGAAAGAGCTGCTGTTCCCTTTTTTCAGCCCTGCGCTGCAATGGCTGGTCCCACCTCCTGAAAACTTCAATCCAAATGAAGATTCCTGCCAAACAGAAGGTGCCACCACAGAAAACTCTTCCTGCCCAAGAAGTTCCCAGGCTTCCCAAACAACTGCACCTGAAGCCAAAGCTTCCAGACTGTTTTTCCTTAAGGAAAGAACTGATGTTCCCTTTTTTCTGCTTTGTGCTGCATAGGGCGGTCTCACCTTTTAAAAGATTGAATCGAAATGTAGATTCCTGCTCGACAAAAGGTGCCACCACAGAAAGTTCTTGCTGCCCAAGAAGTGCCCAGGCTGCCCCAACAACTGCACCTGAAGCTAAAGCTTCCAGACTTTTTTTCCTTAGGGAAAGAGCTGCTGTTCCCTTTTTTCTGCCATGCGCTGCAATGGCCGGTCCCACCTCCTGGAACATTGAATCCCAATGAAGATTCCTACAAGACAAAGGGTGCCACCACCGAAAGTTCTTGCTGCCCCAGAATTGCCTAAACTGCCCCAACAACTGCACCTGAAGCCAAAGGATCCCGACTTTTTTATTCCTTAGGGAAAGAGCTGCTGTTCCCTTTTTTCAGGCCTGCGCTGCAATGGCTGGTCCCACCTCCTGGAAAATTTCCTCTAAATGAAGATTCCTGCCAGACAAAAGGTGCCACCACAGAAACGTCTTGCTGCCCAAGAAGTGCCCAGGCTGCCCCACCAATTACACCTGAAGCCAAAGCTTCCAGTTTTTTTTTTCCTTAGGGAAAGAGCTGCTGTTCTCTTTTTCACCCCTGCTCTGCAATGACTGGTCCCACCTCCTGGAAAATGGAATTTAAATGAAGATTCCTGCCAGACAAAAGGTGCCACCACAGAAAGTTCTTCCTGGCCAAGAAGTGCACAGGATGGCCCAATAACTGCACCTGAAGCCAAAGCTTCCAGCCTTTTTTTCCTGGTGGAAAGAGCTGCTGTTCCCTTTTTTCACCCCTGCGCTGCAACGGCCCGTCCCACCTCTTGAAAAATTGAATCCAAATGAAGATTCCTGCCAGACAAATGGTGCCACCACAGAAAGTTCTTGCTGCCCAAGAAGTTCCCAGGCTGCCCAACCAACCACCCCTGAAAGCAACGCTTCCCGACTTTTTTTCCTGGTGGAAAGAGCTGCTGTTCCCTTTTTTCAGGCCTGTGATTCAATGGCCTGTCCCACCTTTTGAAGAATTAAATCCAACAGAAGATTCCTGCCAGACAAAGGGTGCCACCACAGAAAATTCTTCCTTCCCAAGAAGTTCCCAGGCTGCCCCAACAACTGTACCTGAAGCCAGAGGATCCAGACTTTTTTCCTTAGGAAAAGAGCTGCTGTTCCATTTTTCAGCCCTGCGCTGCAATGGCCGGTCCCACCTCCTGAAAAATTGAATCCAAATAAAGATTCCTGTCAGACAAAGGTGCCACCACAGAAAACTCTTCCTGTCCAAGAAGTGTTTAGGCTGCCCCAACAACTGCACCTCAAAGCCAAAGCTTCCAGCCTTTTTTTCCTGGTGGAAAGAGCTGCTGTTCCCTTTTTTCAGCCCTGCACTGCAATGGCCAGTCCCACCTCCTGAAAAATTGAATCCAAATGAAGATTCCTGCCAGACAAAAGGTGCCACCACAGAAAGGTCTTCCTGCCGAAGAAGTTCCCAGGCTGCCCCAACAACTGTACCTGAAGCCAAAGGTTCCAGTCCTTTTTTCATGGTTGAAAGAGCTGCTGTTCCCTTTTTTCAGCCCTGCGCTGCAATGGCTGGTCCCACCTCCTGAAAACTTCAATCCAAATGAAGATTTCTGCCAAACAAAAGGTGCCACCACAGAAAACTCTTCCTGCCCAAGCAGTTCCCAGGCTGCCCCAAACAACTGCACCTGAAGCCAAAGCTTCCAGACTTTTTTTCCTTAAGGAAAGAACTGATGTTCCCTTTTTTCTGCTTTGTGCTGCAAGGGGCGGTCTCACCTTTTAAAAGATTGAAGCGAAATGTAGATTCCTGCTCGACAAAAGGTGCCACCACAGAAAGTTCTTGCTGCCCAAGAAGTGCCCAGGCTGCCCCACCAACTGCACCTGAAGCTAAAGCTTCCAGACTTTTTTTCCTGGTGGAAGGAGCTGCTGTTCCCTTTTTTCAGCCCTGCGCTGCAATGGCCTGTCCCACCTCCTGGAAAATTGAATCCCGCTGAAGATTCCTACCAGACAAAAGGTGCCACCAACAGAAAGGTCTTTTTTCTGCCCTTGAAGTACCCAGGGTGCACCAACAACTGCACCTCAGAGCCAAAAGTTCCAGACTTTTTTTCCTTAGGAAAAGAGCTGCTGTTCCATTTTTTCTCCCCTGCGCTGCAATGGCCGGTCCCACCTCCTGAAAACTTCAATCCAGCTGAAGATTGCTGCCAGACAAAAGGTACCACCACAGAAAGTTCTTGCTGCCTCACAAGTGCCCAGGCTGCCCCAAGAACTGCACCTGAAGCCAAAGCTTCCAACCTTTTTTCGTGGTGAAAAGAGCTGCTGTTCCCTTTTTTCAGCCCTGCTCTCAATGGCCGGTCCCACCTCCTGGAACACTGAATCCAACTGAAGATTCCTACCAGACAAAAGGTGCCACCACAGGAAAGGTCTTGCTGACCAAGAAGTGCCCAGGCTGCCCCAACAACTGCACCTGAAGCCAAAGGATCCAGACTTTTTTTTTTTCGTGGAAAGATCTGCTGTTCCCTTTTTCAGCACCGTGCTACAATGGCTTGTCCCACCCCTGAAAAATTGAATCCAAATGAAGATTCCTGCCAGACAAAAGGTGCCCCCACAGAAAGTTCTTGCTGCCCAAGATGTGCCCAGGCTGCACCAACTGGACCTCAAAGCCAAAACTTCCAGACTTTTTTTCCTTAGAGATAGAGCTGCTGTTCCCTTTTTTCTGCCCTGCGCTGCAATGGCCTGTCCCACCTCCTGAAAAATTCAATGCAAATGAAGATTCCTGCCAGACAAAAGGTGCCACCACAGAAAGCTCTTGCTGCCCCAGAAGTGCCCAGGCTTCCCCAACAACTGCACCTCAAAGCCAAAGCTTCCAGCCTTTTTTTCCTGGTGGAAAGAGCTGCTATTCCCTTTTTCAGCCCTGCGCTGCAATGGCCTGTCCTACCTTTTGAAAAATTAAATCCCACAGAAGATTCCTGCCAGACAAAAGGTGCCACCACAGAAGACTCTTCCTTCCCAAGAAGTGCCCATGCTTCACCAACTACACCTGAAGCCAAAGCTTCCAGCCTTTTTCTCCTGATGGAAAGAGCTGCTGTTCCCTTTTTTCAGCCCTGCGCTGCAATGGCCGGTCCCACCTCCTGGAACATTGAATCCAAATGAAGATTCCTGCCAGACAAAAGGTACCACAACAGAAAGTTCTTCCTGCCCAAGAAGTTCCCAGGCTGCCCCAACAACTGCACCTGAAGCCAAAGGATCCCGACTTTTTTATTCCTTAGGGAAAGAGCTGCTGTTCCCTTTTCTCAGGCCTGAGCTACAATGGCCTGTCACAACTCCTTAAAAATTTTCTCTAAATGATGATTCCTGCCAGACAACAGGTGCCACCACAGAAAGCTCTTTGCTGCCCAAGAAGTGCCCAGGCTGCCCCAACAACTGCACCTCAAAGCCAAAGCTTCCTGACTTTTTTTCCTTAGGGAAAGAGCTGCTGTTCCCTTTTTTCAGGCCTGCTCTGCAATGGCCGGTCCCACCTCCTGGAAAATTTCCTCTAAATGAAGATTCCTGCCAGACAAAAGGTGCCACCACAGAAAGGTCTTGCTGCCCCAGAAGTGCCCAGGCTGCCCCAACAACTGCACCTCAAAGCCAAAGCTTCCTGACTTTTTTTCCTTAGGGAAAGAGCTGCTGTTCCCTTTTTTCAGGCCTGCGCTGCAATGGCTGGTCCCACCTCCTGAAAACTTCAATCCAAATGAAGATTTCTGCCAAACAAAAGGTGCCACCACAGACAACTCTTCCTGCCCAAGAAGTTCCCAGGCTGCCCCAAACAACTGCACCTGAAGCCAAAGGATCCAGACTTTTTTTTTTTCGTGGAAAGATCTGCTGTTCCCTTTTTCAGCACCGTGCTACAATGGCTTGTCCCACCTCCTGGAACATTGAATCCAAATGAAGATTCCTGCCAGACAAAAGGTACCACAACAGAAAGTTCTTCCTGCCCAAGAAGTTCCCAGGCTGCCCCAACAACTGCACCCCAAAGCCAAAGCTTCCAGACTTTTTTTCCTGGTGGAAAGAGCTGCTGTTCCCTTTTTTCTGCCATGCGCTGCAATGGCCGGTCCCACCTCCTGGAACATTGAATCCAAATGAAGATTCCTACAAGACAAAGGGTGCCACCACCGAAAGTTCTTGCTGCCCCAGAATTGCCTAAACTGCCCCAACAACTGCACCTGAAGCCAAAGGATCCCGACTTTTTTATTCCTTATGGAAAGAGCTGCTGTTCCCTTTTCTCAGGCCTGAGCTACAATGGCCTGTCACAACTCCTTAAAAATTTTCTCTAAATGAAGATTCCTGCCAGACAAAAGGTGCCACCACAGAAAGGTCTTTGCTGCCCAAGAAGTACCCAGGCTGCCCCAACAACTGCACCTCAAAGCCAAAGCTTCCTGACTTTTTTCCTTAGGGAAAGAGCTGCTGTTCCCTTTTTTCAGGCCTGCGCTGCAATGGCCGGTCCCACCTCCTGGAAAATTTCCTCTAAATGAAGATTCCTGCCAGACAAAAGGTGCCACCACAGAAAGGTCTTGCTGCCCAAGAAGTGCCCAGGCTGCCCCACCAATTCCACCTGAAGCCAAAGCTTCCAGTTTTTTTTTTCCTTAGGGAAAGAGCTGCTGTTCTCGTTTTCAGCCCTGCTCTGCAATGACTGGTCCCACCTCCTGGAAAAT
The DNA here is from genome assembly GCF_003945595.2 of Pipra filicauda. NCBI lineage: Eukaryota > Metazoa > Chordata > Aves > Passeriformes > Pipridae > Pipra > Pipra filicauda. The sequence goes on from NW_024103462.1 coordinate 10,421, forward strand.
GGAATTTAAATGAAGATTCCTGCCAGACAAAAGGTGCCACCACAGAAAGTTCTTCCTGGCCAAGAAGCGCCCAGGATGGCCCAATAACTGCACCTGAAGCCAAAGCTTCCAGCCTTTTTTTCCTGGTGGAAAGAGCTGCTGTTCCCTTTTTTCACCCCTGCGCTGCAATGGCCCGTCCCACCTCTTGAAAAATTGAATCCAAATGAAGATTCCTGACAGACAAATGGTGCCACCACAGAAAGGTCTTCCTGCCCAAGAAGTTCCCAGGCTGCCCAACCAACCACACCTGAAAGCAAAGCTTCCCGACTTTTTTTCCTGGTGGAAAGAGCTGCTGTTCCCTTTTTTCAGGCCTGTTATTCAATGGCCTGTCCCACCTTTTGAAGAATTAAATCCAACAGAAGATTCCTGCCAGACAAAAGGTGCCACCACAGAAAATTCTTCCTTCCCAAGAAGTTCCCAGGCTGCCCCAACAACTGTACCTGAGGCCAGAGGATCCAGACTTTTTTCCTTAGGGAAAGAGCTGCTGTTCCATTTTTCAGCCCTGCGCTGCAATGGCCGGTCCCACCTCCTGAAAAATTGAATCCAAATAAAGATTCCTGTCAGACAAAAGGTGCCACCACAGAAAACTCTTCCTGTCCAAGAAGTGTTTAGGCTGCCCCAACAACTGCACCTCAAAACTAAAGCTTCCAGACTTTTTTTCCTGGTGGAAAGAGCTGCTGTTCCCTTTTTTCAGCCCTGCGCTGCAATGGCCAGTCCCACCTCCTGAAAAATTGAATCCAACAGAAGATTCCTGCCAGACAAAAGGTGCCACCACAGAAAGGTCTTCCTGCCCAAGAAGTTCCCAGGCTGCCCCAACAACTGTACCTGAAGCCAAAGGTTCCAGTCCTTTTTTCATGGTTGAAAGAGCTGCTGTTCCCTTTTTTCAGCCCTGCGCTGCAATGGCTGGGCCCACCTCCTGAAAACTTCAATCCAAATGAAGATTTCTGCCAAACAAAAGGTGCCACCACAGAAAACTCTTCCTGCCCAAGAAGTTCCCAGGCTGCCCCAAACAACTGCACCTGAAGCCAAAGCTTCCAGACTTTTTTTCCTTAAGGAAAGAACTGATGTTCCCTTTTTTCTGCTTTGTGCTGCAAGGGGCGGTCTCACCTTTTAAAAGATTGAATCGAAATGTAGATTCCTGCTCGACAAAAGGTGCCACCACAGAAAGTTCTTGCTGCCAAAGAAGTGCCCAGGCTGCCCCACCAACTGCACCTGAAGCTAAAGCTTCCAGACTTTTTTTCCTGGTGGAAGGAGCTGCTGTTCCCTTTTTTCTGCCATGCGCTGCAATGGCCGGTCCCACCTCCTGGAACATTGAATCCAAATGAAGATTCCTACAAGACAAAGGGTGCCACCACCGAAAGTTCTTGCTGCCCCAGAATTGCCTAAACTGCCCTAACAACTGCACCTGAAGCCAAAGGATCCCGACTTTTTTATTCCTTAGGGAAAGAGCTGCTGTTCCCTTTTCTCAGGCCTGAGCTACAATGGCCTGTCACAACTCCTTAAAATTTTTCTCTAAATGAAGATTCCTGCCAGACAAAAGGTGCCACCACAGAAAGCTCTTTGCTGCCCAAGAAGTGCCCAGGCTGCCCCAACAACTGGACCTCAAAGCCAAAGCTTCCTGACTTTTCTTCCTTAGGGAAAGAGCTGCTGTTCCCTTTTTTCAGGCCTGCGCTGCAATGGCCGGTCCCACCTCCTGGAAAATTTCCTCTAAATGAAGATTCCTGCCAGACAAAAGGTGCCACCACAGAAAGGTCTTGCTGCCCAAGAAGTGCCCAGGCTGCCCCCCCAATTACACCTGAAGCCAAAGCTTCCAGTTTTTTTTTTCCTTAGGGAAAGAGCTGCTGTTCTCTTTTTCAGCCCTGCTCTGCAATGACTGGTCCCACCTCCTGGAAAATGGAATTTAAATGAAGATTCCTGCCAAACAAAAGGTGCCACCACAGAAAGTTCTTCCTGGCCAAGAAGTGCCCAGGATGGCCCAATAACTGCACCTGAAGCCAAAGCTTCCAGCCTTTTTTTCCTGGTGGAAAGAGCTGCTGTTCCCTTTTTTCACCCCTGCGCTGCAATGGCCCGTCCCCCCTCTTGAAAAATTGAATCCAAATGAAGATTCCTGCCAGACAAATGGTGCCACCACAGAAAGTTCTTGCTGCCCAAGAAGTTCCCAGGCTGCCCAACCAACCACACCTGAAAGCAAAGCGTCCCGACTTTTTTTCCTGGTGGAAAGAGCTGCTGTTCCCTTTTTTCAGGCCTGTGATTCAATGGCCTGTCCCACCTTTTGAAGAATTAAATCCAACAGAAGATTCCTGCCAGACAAAGGTGCCACCACAGAAAATTCTTCCTTCCCAAGAAGTTCCCAGGCTGCCCCAACAACTGTACCTGAAGCCAGAGGATCCAGACTTTTTTCCTTAGGGAAAGAGCTGCTGTTCCATTTTTCAGCCCTGCGCTGCAATGGCCGGTCCCACCTCCTGAAAAATTGAATCCAAATAAAGATGCCTGTCAGACAAAAGGTGCCACCACAGAAAACTCTTCCTGTCCAAGAAGTGTTTAGGCTGCCCCAACAACTGCACCTCAAAGCCAAAGCTTCCAGACTTTTTTTCCTGGTGGAAAGAGCTGCTATTCCCTTTTTCAGCCCTGCGCTGCAATGGCCTGTCCTACCTTTTGAAAAATTAAATCCCACAGAAGATTCCTGCCAGACAAAATGTGCCACCACAGAAAACTCTTCCTTCCCAAGAAGTTCCGCGACAGGCTGGCCCAAAACTGTACCTGAGGCCCAAAGTTCCAGTCCGTTTGTTTTCATTTTTTAAAGAGCTGCTTTCCCTTTTTTCATCCCCTGCGCTGGCAATGGCTTGTCCCACCTCCTGAAAACTTCATCCAAAGGAAGATTTCTGTCTCTGCCAAAACAAAAGGGGCCACAACAGAAACTCTTCCTGACTTCCTGCCCAAGATTTCCAGTACGCCTGAAACAACTGCACCTGAAGCCAAGCGTCCCGACGTTTTTTTTCCTTAAGTAAGAACTGGATTGTTCCCTTTTTTCTGCTTTGTGCTGCAAGGGGGCGTTCTCCACCTTTTAAAAGATTGAATCGAAAATGAAGATTCCTGCCAGACAAAAGGTGCCACCACAGAAAGCTCTTTGCTTCCCAAGAAGTGCCCATGCTGCCCCACCAACTGGACCTCAAAGCCAAAGCTTCCAGACTTTTTTTCCTTAGGGAAAGAGCTGCTGTTCCCTTTTTTCTGCCATGCGCTGCAATGGCCGGTCCCACCTCCTGGAACATTGAATCCAGATGAAGATTCCTACAAGACAAAGGGTGCCACCACCGAAAGTTCTTGCTGCCCCAGAATTGCCTAAACTGCCCCAACAACTGCACCTGAAGCCAAAGGATCCCGGCTTTTTTATTCCTTAGGGAAAGAGCTGCTGTTCCCTTTTCTCAGGCCTGAGCTACAATGGCCTGTCACAACTCCTTCAAAATTTTCTCTAAATGAAGATTCCTGCCAGACAAAAGGTGCCACCACAGAAAGCTCTTTGCTGCCCAAGAAGTGCCCAGGCTGCCCCAACAACTGCACCTCAAAGCCAAAGCTTCCAGCCTTTTTTTCCTGGTGGAAAGAGCTGCTGTTCCCTTTTTTCAGGCCTGCGCTGCAATGGCCGGTCCCACCTCCTGGAACATTGAATCCAAATGAAGATTCCTGCCGGACAAAAGGTACCACAACAGAAAGTTCTTCCTGCCCAAGAAGTTCCCAGGCTGCCCCAACAACTACACCTCAAAGCCAAAGCTTCCAGACTTTTTTTCCTGGTGGAAAGAGCTGCTGTTCCCTTTTTTCTGCCCTGCGCTGCAATGGCCGGTCCCACCTCCTAGAACAATTTCTCTAAATGAAGATTCCTGCCAGACAAAAGGTGCCACCACAGAAAGCTCTTTGCTTCCCAAGACGTGCCCAGGCTGCCCCACCAACTGGACCTCAAAGCCAAAGCTTCCAGACTTTTTTTCCTTAGGGAAAGAGCTGCTGTTCCCTTTTTTCTGCCATGCGCTGCAATGGCCGGTCCCACCTCCTGGAACATTGAATCCAAATGAAGATTCCTACAAGACAAAGGGTGCCACCACCGACAGTTCTTGCTGCCCCAGAATTGCCTAAACTGCCCCAACAACTGCACCTGAAGCCAAAGGATCCCGACTTTTTTATTCCTTAGGGAAAGAGCTGCTGTTCCCTTTTCTCAGGCCTGAGCTACAATGGCCTGTCACAACTCCTTAAAATTTTTCTCTAAATGAAGATTCCTGCCAGACAAAAGGTGCCACCACAGAAAGCTCTTTGCTGCCCAAGAAGTGCCCAGGCTGCCCCAACAACTGCACCTCAAAGCCAAAGCTTCCTGACTTTTTTTCCTTAGGGAAAGAGCTGCTGTTCCCTTTTTTCAGGCCTGCGCTGCAATGGCCTGTCCCACTTCCTGGAAAATTGAATCCAAATGAAGATTCCTACCAGACAAAAGGTGCCACAACAGAAAGTTCTTCCTGCCAAAGATGTGCCCAGGCTGCCCCACCAACTGCACCTCAAAGCCAAAGCTTCCAGACTTTTTTTCCTGGTGGAAAGAGCTGCTGTTCCCTTTTTTCACCCCTGCGCTGCAATGGCCCGTCCCACCTCTTGAAAAATTGAATCCAAATGAAGATTCCTGCCAGACAAATGGTGCCACAACAGAAAGTTCTTGCTGCCCAAGAAGTTCCCAGGCTGCCCAACCAACCACACCTGAAAGCAAAGCTTCCCGACTTTTTTTCCTGGTGGAAAGAGCTGCTGTTCCCTTTTTTCGGGCCTGTGATTCAATGGCCTGTCCCACCTTTTGAAGAATTAAATCCAACAGAAGATTCCTGCCAGACAAAAGGTGCCACCACAGAAAATTCTTCCTTCCCAAGAAGTTCCCAGGCTGCCCCAACAACTGTACCTGAAGCCAGAGGATCCAGACTTTTTTCCTTAGGGAAAGAGCTGCTGTTCCATTTTTCAGCCCTGCGCTGCAATGGCCGGTCCCACCTCCTGAAAAATTGAATCCAAATAAAGATTCCTGTCAGACAAAAGGTGCCACCACAGAAAACTCTTCCTGTCCAAGAAGTGTTTAGGCTGCCCCAACAACTGCACCTCAAAGCCAAAGCTTCCAGTCTTTTTTTCCTTAGAGATAGAGCTGCTGTTCCCTTTTTTCAGCCCTGCGCTGCAATGGCCTGTCCCACCTCCTGAAAAATTCAATGCAAATGAAGATTCCTGCCAGACAAAAGGTGCCACCACAGAAAGCTCTTGCTGCCTCAGAAGTGCCCAGGCTGCCCCAACAACTGGACCTCAAAGCCAAAGCTTCCAGCCTTTTTTTCCTGGTGGAAAGAGCTGCTATTCCCTTTTTCAGCCCTGCGCTGCAATGGCCTGTCCTACCTTTTGAAAAATTAAATCCCACAGAAGATCCCTGCCAGACAAAAGGTGCCACCACAGAAAACTCTTCCTTCCCAAGAAGTGCCCATGCTTCACCAACTACACCTGAAGCCAAAGCTTCCAGCCTTTTTCTCCTGATGGAAAGAGCTGCTGTTCCCTTTTTTCAGCCTTGCGCTGCAATGGCCGGTCCCACCTCCTGGAACATTGAATCCAAATGAAGATTCCTGCCAGACAAAAGGTACCACAACAGAAAGTTCTTCCTGCCCAAGAAGTTGCCAGGCTGCCCCAACAACTGGACCTCAAAGCCAAAGATTCCAGACTTTTTTTCCTGGTGGAAAGAGCTGCTGTTCCCTTTTTTCTGCCCTGCGCTGCAATGGCCGGTCCCACCTCCTAGAAAAATTTCTCTAAATGAAGATTCCTGCCAGACAAAAGGTGCCACCACAGAAAGCTCTTTGCTTCCCAAGAAGTGCCCAGGCTGCCCCACCAACTGGACCTCAAAGCCAAAGCTTCCAGACTTTTTTCCTTAGGGAAAGAGCTGCTGTTCCCTTTTTTCTGCCATGCGCTGCAATGGCCGGTCCCACCTCCTGGAACATTGAATCCAAATGAAGATTCCTACAAGACAAAAGGGGCCACCACCGAAAGTTCCTGCTGCCCCAGAATTGCCTAACTGCCCAACAACTGCACCTGAAGCCAAAGGATCCCCGACTTTTTTATTCTCTTAGGGAAACTGCTTGTTCCCCTTGTCGCAGGCCTGAATCTACAATGGCCTTGCCAACGCCGTAAAAATTTTTCTCTAAATGAAATTCCTGCCAGACACAAGGTTCCACCAAAAGAAGCTCGTGGCTGCCCAAGAAGTGCCCATGCTGCCCCAACACTGCAAGCCTCAAAGCAAAGCTCCGACTTTTTGTTTTCTTATTAGGAAAGAGCTGCTGTTCCTGTTCTCAGGCCTGCGCTGCAATGGCCGGTCCCACCTCCTGGATAATTGAATCCATCTGAAGATTCCTGCCAGACAAAAGGTGCCACCACGGAAAACTCGTCCTGCCCAAGAAGTGCCCATGCTGCCCCAACAACTACACCTGAAGCCAAAGCTTCCAGACTTTTTTTCCTGGTGGAAAGAGCTGCTGTTCCCTTTTTTCTGCCCTGTGCTGCAATGACCGCTCACACCTCCTGAAAAATTGAATCGAACTGAAGATTCCTGCCAGAGACAAGGTGCCACCACAGAAAGTTCGTCAGGGCCAAGAAGTGCCCAGGATGGGGCCCAATAACTTCAACCGAAAGCCAAGCTTCCAGACTTTTTTTCCTGGTGGAAAGAGCTGCTGTTCCCTTTTTTCACCCCTGCGCTGCAATGGCCCGTCCCACCTCTTGAAAAATTGAATCCAAATGAAGATTCCTGCCAGACAAATGGTGCCACCACAGAAAGTTCTTGCTGCCCAAGAAGTTCCCAGGATGCCCAACCAACCACACCTGAAAGCAAAGCTTCCCGACTTTTTTTCCTGGTGGAAAGAGCTGCTGTTCCCTTTTTTCAGGCCTGTGATTCAATGGCCTGTCCCACCTTTTGAAGAATTAAATCCAACAGAAGATTCCTGCCAGACAAAAGGTGCCACCACAGAAAATTCTTCCTTCCCAAGAAGTTCCCAGGCTGCCCCAACAACTGTACCTGAAGCCAGAGGATCCAGACTTTTTTCCTTAGGGAAAGAGCTGCTGTTCCATTTTTCAGCCCTGCGCTGCAATGGCCGGTCCCACCTCCTGAAAAATTGAATCCAAATAAAGATTCCTGTCAGACAAAAGGTGCCACCACAGAAAACTCTTCCTGTCCAAGAAGTCTTTAGGCTGCCCCAACAACTGCACCTCAAAGCCAAAGCTTCCAGACTTTTTTTCCTGGTGGAAAGAGCTGCTGTTCCCTTTTTTCAGCCCTGCGCTGCAATGACCGGTCCCACCTCCTGAAAAATTCAATGCAAATGAAGATTCCTGCCAGACAAAAGGTGCCACCACAGAAAGCTCTTGCTGCCCCAGAAGTGCCCAGGCTGCCCCAACAACTGGACCTCAAAGCCAAAGCTTCCAGCCTTTTTTTCCTGGTGGAAAGAGCTGCTATTCCCTTTTTCAGCCCTGCGCTGCAATGGCCTGTCCTACCTTTTGAAAAATTAAATCCCACAGAAGATTCCTGCCAGACAAAAGTGCCACCACAGAAAACGCTTCCTTCCCAAGAAGTGCCCATGCTTCACCAACTACACCTGAAGCCAAAGCTTCCAGCCTTTTTCTCCTGATGGAAAGAGCTGCTGTTCCCTTTTTTCAGCCCTGCGCTGCAATGGCCGGTCCCACCTCCTGGAACATTGAATCCAAATGAAGATTCCTGCCAGACAAAAGGTACCACAACAGAAAGTTCTTCCTGCCCAAGAAGTTCCCAGGCTGCCCCAACAACTGCACCTCAAAGCCAAAGCTTCCAGACTTTTTTTCCTGGTGGAAAGAGCTGCTGTTCCCTTTTTTCTGCCCTGCGCTGCAATGGCCGGTCCCACCTCCTAGAAAAATTTCTCTAAATGAAGATTCCTGCCAGACAAAAGGTGCCACCACAGAAAGCTCTTTGCTTCCCAAGAAGTGCCCAGGCTGCCCCACCAACTGGACCTCAAAGCCAAAGCTTCCAGACTTTTTTTCCTTAGGGAAAGAGCTGCTGTTCCCTTTTTTCTGCCATGCGCTGCAATGGCCGGTCCCACCTCCTGGAACATTGAATCCAAATGAAGATTCCTACAAGACAAAGGGTGCCACCACCGAAAGTTCTTGCTGCCCCAGAATTGCCTAAACTGCCCCAACAACTGCACCTGAAGCCAAAGGATCCCGACTTTTTTATTCCTTAGGGAAAGAGCTGCTGTTCCCTTTTCTCAGGCCTGAGCTACAATGGCCTGTCACAACTCCTTAAAAATTTTCTCTAAATGAAGATTCCTGCCAGACAAAAGGTGCCACCACAGAAAGCTCTTTGCTGCCCAAGAAGTGCCCAGGCTGCCCCAACAACTGCACCTCAAAGCCAAAGCTTCCTGACTTTTTTTCCTTAGGGAAAGAGCTGCTGTTCCCTTTTTTCAGGCCTGCGCTGCAATGGCCGGTCCCACCTCCTGGAAAATTTCCTCTAAATGAAGATTCCTGCCAGACAAAAGGTGCCACCACAGAAAGGTCTTGCTGCCCAAGAAGTGCCCAGGCTGCCCCACCAATTACACCTGAAGCCAAAGCTTGCAGTTTTTTTTTTCCTTAGGGAAAGAGCTGCTGTTCTCTTTTTCAGCCCTGCTCTGCAATGACTGGTCCCACCTCCTGGAAAATGGAATTTAAATGAAGATTCCTGCCAGACAAAAGGTGCCACCACAGAAAGTTCTTCCTGCCCAAGAAGTTCCCAGGCTGCCCCAACAACTGTACCTGAAGCCAAAGGTTCCAGTCCTTTTTTCATGGTTGAAAGAGCTGCTGTTCCCTTTTTTCAGCCCTGCGCTGCAATGGCTGGTCCCACCTCCTGAAAACTTCAATCCAAATGAAGATTTCTGCCAAACAAAAGGTGCCACCACAGAAAACTCTTGCTGCCCCAGAAGTGCCCAGGCTGCCCCAACAACTGCACCTCAAAGCCAAAGCTTCCAGACTTTTTTTCCTGGTGGAAAGAGCTGCTATTCCCTTTTTCAGCCCTGCGCTGCAATGGCCAGTCCCACCTCCTGGAAAATTTACTCTAAATGAAGATTCCTGCCACACAAAATGTACCACCACAGAAAGTTCTTGCTGACCCAGAAATGCCCAGGCTGCCCCAACAACTGCACCTCAAAGCCAAAGCTTCCAGACTTTTTTTCCTGGTGGAAAGAGCTGCTGTTCCCTTTTTTCTGCCCTGCGCTGCAATGGCCGGTCCCACCTCCTGGAATTTTAAATCCAAATCAAGATTCCTCCTAGTCAAAAGGTGCCACCAAAAAATGTCTTGCTGCCCAAGAAGTGCCCAGGCTGCCCCAACAACTCCACCTGAAGCCAAAGCTTCCAGACTTTTTTTCCTGTTTGGAAGAGCTGCTGTTCCCTTTTTTCTGCCCTGCTCTGCAATGGCCAGTACCACCTTTTGGAAAATGTTATGTAAATGTAGATTCCTGCCAGACAAAAGGTGCCAGCACTGAAAGTTCTTGCTTCCCAAGAAGTGCCCAGGTTTCCCCAACAACTGCACCTGAAGCCAAAGCTTCCAGACTTTTTTTCCTAGTGGAAAAAGCTGCTGTTCACTTTTTTCTCCCCTACTCTGCCATGGCCTTTCCCACCTCCTGAAAATAGAATGTAAATGAAGATTCCTGCCAGAGAAAAGGTGCCACCAGAAAAAACTCCTGCTGCCCAAGAAGTGCCCAGGCTGCCCCAACAAATGCTCCTCAAAGCCAAAGTTTCCGGATTTTTTTCCTGGTGGAAGGAGCTGCTGTTCCCTTTTTTTCTGCCCTGCGCTACAATGGCCGGTCCCACCTCCTGGAAAATTTACTCCAAATGAAGATTCCTGCCAGAGGAAAGGTGCCAATACATAAAACTCTTCCTACCCAAGAAGTGCCCAGACTACCCTAAAAACTGCACCTCAAAGATAAAGCTTCCAGTCTTTTTTCCTGGTGGAAAGAGCTGCTGTTCCCTTTTTTCAGCCCTGTGCTGCAATGGCCTGTCCCACCTCCTGGAAAATTTATTTCAAATGAAGATTCCTGCCAGACAAAAGCCACCACCACAGAAAGCTTTTTGCTGCCCCAGAATTGCCCAGGCTGCCCCAATAACTCCACCTGAAGCCAAAGCTTCCAGACTTTTTTTTCCTTAGGGAAAGAACAGCTGTTCCCATTTATCAGCCCTGCGCTGCAAGGACCGGTCCCACCTCCTGGAAAAATTTACTCCAACTGAAGATTCCTCGCATAAAAAAGGTGCCACTACGGAAAACTCTTCTTGCCCCAGAAGTGCCCAGGCTGCCCCAACAACTGCACCTCAAAGCCAAAGCTTCCAGACTTTTTTTCCTGGTGGAAGGAGCTGCTGTTCCCTTTTTTCCGCCCTGCTCTGCAATAGCCAGTCCCACCTTTTGGAAAATGTTATGTAAATGAAGATTCCTGCCAGAAAAAAGGTGCCGCCACAGAAAGTTTTTCCTTCCCAAGAAATGCCCAGACTACCCCAACAACTTCACCTCGAAGCCAAAGCTTCCAGACTTTTTTTCCTTAGGGAAAGAGCTGCTGTTCCCTTTTTTCAGGCCTGCGCTGCAATGGCCGGTCCCACCTCCTGGAAAAATTTACTCCAACTGAAGATTCCTGCCAGACAAAAGGTGCCACCACAGAAAGCTTTTTGCTGCCTGAGAAGTGCCCAGGCTGCCCCACCAACTACACCTGAAGCCAAAGATTCCATACTTTTTTTCCTGGTGGGAAGAGCTGCTGTTCCCTTTTTTCTGCCCTACCCTGCAATGGCCTGTCCCATCTTCTGGAAATAGAATGTAAATGAAGATTCCTGCCAGACAAAAGGTGCCACCACAGAAAGTTCTTCCTGCCCAAGAAGTGCCCATACTACCCCAAAAACTGCACCTCAAAGCCAAATCTTCCAGCCTTTTTTTCCTGGTGGAAAGAGCTGCTGTTCCCTTTTTTCAGCCCTGCGCTGCAATGGCCGGTCCCACCTCCTGAAACATTGAATCCAACGGAAGATTCCTGCCAGACAAAAGGTGCCACCACAGAAAACTCTTGCTGCCCCAGAAGTTCCCAGGCTGCCCCAACAACTACACCTGAAGCCAAAGCTTCCAGACTTTTTTTCCTGGTGGAAAGAGCTGCTGTTCCCTTTTTTCAGCCCTGCACTGTAATGGCCAGTCCCAACTCCTGAAAAATATACTCCAAATGAAGATTCCTGCCAGACAAAAGATACCACTACATAAAGATCTTTGCTGCCGAAGAAGTTCCCAGGCTGCCCCAACAACTACACCTCAAAGCCAAAGCTTCCAGTCTTTTTTTTCTTAGGTAAAGAGCTGCTGTTCCCTTTTTTCTGCCCTGCTCTGCAATGACCAGTCCCATCTCCTGGAAAATTGAATGGAAATCAAGATTCCTGCCAGACAAAAGGTGCCACCACAGAAAACTCGTCCTGCCCAAGAAGTGCCCAGGCTGCCCCAGCAACTGCACCTGAAAGCGAAAGTTTCCAGACTTTTTTTCCTGGTGGAATGAGCTGCTGTTCCCATTTTCAGCCTTTTGGCTTTCCTGTGCTTGGGGTACACAGAAAAAAGCATCTTTTACATCCAACACTGTAAACCAAATCAAATTGTCCCTTAATTTAGTCAAGTGTATAAGGATTTGCTACAACAGGATGTATAGTTTTGGTTTGTTGATTTACTGCTCTCAGATCCTGTACTAACCTGTAGCTTCCATTCGGTTTCTTCACTGGAAGAATTGGAGTGTTAAATCTGATTCACACTCTATCAACAGTCCTAATTTCAAAAAGTTTTTAATTATTGGCTCAATTTTTTTCTGTCCACTAACCTCAGTGGATATTGTTTCTTTGCTACTGGCTTAGCTCCTGGTTGCAGTTCTATCTGAATAGGAGTTGCCCATTTTGACTTACCCGGGGTGTCAGTGGCCCATACCAGGGGGTACACTTGGTTTGTAATCTGATCAATATCTTGATTGTTTGGCTTTGGTTCCATGCAGCTCATAGCTAAACTCAGAGCTGCCAGCAATTGTTCTTCTTTCACCTTGAATTCAATTTTGCCTTGCTTAAATTTTATTACAGCTCCCAAATTTTCTAATAAGTCTCTGCCCAGTAAGGGTTTAGGTGAACTTGGTAAATACAGAAACTGATGCAATCCCATTTGTTTCCCGATTTTAAACTTTAGAGGTTTTAAAAAGAAAGCTTTTTCTGATTGGCCAGTGGCACCAATAACCTGTACATAATCATCAGTTTTAGGTATCAATTCCTGATTTAAAACGGAAAATGTTGCTCCAGTGTCGATCAAAAAATCCAGTTTTTCTTCTTCTTCCCCTAGCCAAATTGTAACCAGCGGGTCTGCCAGGGAAAAACCAGCCGGTCCCCGTCAATCACTGTCTTGGTGGGCTATGACAGCCCCCCCTGAATTTCTATTTACCCATGTGGGGCACTCTCTTTTCCAGTGTCCCTCCTTTTTACGATAAGTACATTGATTTTGACCTATCTCTGTTTGCTTAAAGGGTGAACCTCCCCTTCCCCGTGTTGCTTGTCCCCGGCCACGACCCCTGTAATATCGTCCAGCTGTTACCGGGTTCTGTGTTAAAACTGCAATCATTGCTCTTGTAATCCTTCTATCTTCCTTCTTTTCTCTGTTGTTATACACTTTCCAGGCTTCATTCATCAAAACCTCTAAATCTTTATTGGCAGGGTGATCTATTTTCTGCAATCTTTTTCTAATATCAGGATTACTTTGTCCCCACTAAATGTAGTTTACCTTCTTCTGATGATGGATCTAAGGTGGTATATTTTCTCATAGCAGCCCTCAGTCTATCCAGAAACTCTGTGGGGGTGTCATGGTTTGAGATAGTCCCAAAATCCAATTCCCTAGCTCCATTCCCCCTCCCACATCTCAACCTAATGTGAGATGGGTTTTTCCAGACAAAACACACCAGACTCAAAGTGGGGGAAAGGGAATATATTACAATGACTGTACAAATAAATACCATATCACATTATACACATGATCACAAACTATCTCTACCATGACATATGTATTTACAATGGATCAGATCTCTTCTCCCCTCCAAATAAAAGTCCAGGAGGGAAAGAAGGACAGATCCCTTCCAGTCCTGAAGCAGCAGCATCTTCTAAGGCAGCAGGTTTCTTCTTCTCATGCATGCAGCAGCTGTGGCTGGCTTTTCTGCCAGCATCACGAGGGAGGTATCCAAGCCTCTCTCTCGGCCCCATCGCCTCACAACCGAGGGGTCTTCCGTGGGCTTCGTAACCCCAGACAAGGTCGTTTCACCACGTCATATCACGAAGACACAGGGGGGTCTTCGTGACGGTCTGGTATCTCTTGCAGGGCCTCTGTGCCCTGTCTCTCAGGCTGCCACCGTGGCAGCAGTGCGAGGGGGGGGGAAGCCAAGGTCAACTCCCCCTGATTCAAAGAAACTTCTGCCAATCTGAAAAGCACTTTTATTACGGCCGGGGAATGCAAAGGGGCAGGTGTTCTCCCCAGTGCACTCCGCCGAACCAAGGAATAACATAGCCTTTTATACAGTTTGAAAGTAGCAAGCTCAAAATTATCTTTACACACACACTTTTGCAGTCTTTCTTATCTAAATAGACATCTAGTTTTACCTCCTATTCTTACCATTATGGATTATTTACGTAAAGTTTTATCACTTCAAGCAGTGTCAGGTTCCCCACCCCTCTCTACGTGCTAAAAAGCCTTCCCCATTCTCTAAGCTTTTTATCTCAATTGCCCACAGTTCGGTCAGAGACTTTTAAGCAGTTTTACATTTTGCAAAGTCACACCTTCATAGCTAAATATCTAATATTTTATTTCATTCTCTATTTCACCCCTGCATTCCTCTCGGAGCTCTCTAGCTCCTTTCTACAGTGCATGTCGCACTTCAAGGCTCTTTCAAGTAAGAGTCCATCATCTTCCTCCTTCCAGGAGGTCTCAAAGGAGTTTTGGGGATCTGGTATCAGTCTTACCCCCAAGAACTCTGTAGCTCTCAGCTGCTGGCTCTCCTTTCCTCGACTCTCCTTCCAGGAGTCTCCTCTGCAGTGCTGCATGTTGCTTCTGCTGCTTCTTCAGTTCAGGTCTTATCTCTGGCTCTCTGCCACTGTTTCTCTGGTCAGCGTCGGCTGCTGCTCTGTGCCCATGGAGAAAACATCTCCCGGCATACTACAGGCACCTAGCCCAGCTTTATGCTGTTCCAGGTCCCTGCAGCCCCCAGCCAGGGGCTGGGAGGGGGCCAGAGGCCCCAAGGGGCTCAGAGCCCCTTCCTCGTGGCTCTACAACATGGCCACCTCTCCTACAACCACCAAACTACAACTCTTCTTTTCCGGTCTGGTTGTGGTATGTTTACATTTCTGCAGGAGCGCCCATTGGGCAGAACTTCAAAACTTCCAGGGGTTTCCACCCCTTGGGGTCTACCACTTCTCTTAGCCTCTGGGGAGAACAAGGTTCAAACCACTACACAGGGACAGGGGGGGTCCAGGCTGGGCCCGAGGCCCCGGGGAGGGGCTGCGGCCGCCGCCGGCTCAGGAGCTCTGTGGGGAGAGAAAAGGGGGTGACAGCGGGGTGGGGGGTCCCCGGGGGGGCACAGACGCTCTGGGGGGACACACGACCCCCTGGGACCCCCCTCACCTTCTGGCGCAGGTAGAAGCCGAGCCCCAGCGCCAGGGAGACGAAGGCCAAGAGGAAGCCCCCGGCCCCTCCTTGGCAGCAATTGCTGAGGCTGATGGAGCCCGGCAGGGCCGGGGCCGCCGGCGGTGTCCGATCCCGGCAGGAAGCGGGGAGGGCCCCGGGGAGCGGCGGCGGCGGGCGGGGCCCTGGGGGAGCCGCCCCGAGGGGTCCCCGCCGCCCGTGGCACTGAAGGAGCCGCCCCGGGCCGGGCCCTGGCGGGGGTCGCCAGAGAGGGGGGGCGAGCTCGGAACGGAATCAGCTCCGGAGAATAAACCAAGGAAAACCAAAGGGCCGCGCCGGGGGAGTCTCCGCCGCCCCGGAGCTCAAAGAGCTGCCCCGCGGGACGGGCGAGGAGGGGCGGCGGTGAAACAGTCGCCCGGGGTGTGGCGAGGGAGGCGGGAATGGGATAAAAGAGAGAGAATAGAGAGAGAAATCGCTTTGTTTCCCCCTCCCTCCCCACCCCAGCTCCCTTTTGTATACAGATAAAAGCAGGGATCAACATGTGCTTCCCTTCCCCCTTTTCCCCTCAGGGAAACAAAAACCAAAAAGGAAAACCATGGGAAAGAGGGGGGAAAGCCAACACTGGAAAACTATCTTGTCTGAGATAAGTTGTGCTGCCAAAGGAAATGCTGACTCCAGAGGTGCCCCAGGTGGGGCAGAGCCCCCACCCTGCCCACTCACACACTTCAGCTCAACATTGGGGTTTTCCCTCCCTGGCACTGCCCAGTCCAGCCCCTCCCTGGTCCCCCCATCTCCCTGCCCCTGCCCCAGCCCAGCAGAGCAGCACACTCAGGGCTGGCCCTGCAGCAGGACATGGAGGCCATGGAGCTCAGGGACAGGCCCTCTGGGGCTGCAATGCTCAGCACATCATCAGCTCAGGCAGCTCCTGCAGCCCCAGGGCCAGCCCCGCTCCCCAGCCCAGCAGCAGAGAATCGGCCCCGGGCTCCTCAGGCCCCATTTGCCATCTCCAGGGGCACTGGCCACCACCAGCACCAGCTGGAGCAGCCTCAGCCCCTCAGCCCCCACAGTGGCACCCTGAGGGCAGCACACGGACTCCAGGGAGAAACCAGCAAGGCAAGGACCCTCTGGAGAGTCTGCTCCTTGGCCTTCTTCTTGAGAGCCCTGGAGAAGAAGAGCTGAGGCTTCAGGCTGTGCCCGGAGCAAATGGAGCCCCTTGTGTGTGGCAAGAGTGCAGTGGAGCCCAGCTCATGCCAGCAGGGCCATGGCCACAGGACTGACCCAGCCCAGCCCAGGGACCAAGGCCCAGAGCACTGAGGCCTCAGCCCAGGCCCAGAAGGGGAGGGGGGCAGGAGAAAAAGAGCAGCTCTCAACAGGCCAAATGCTGCTGCTCCCTGGCACTGCTGCTGTGCTGGGACTCTCTTTCCCTGCCCCTCTGCACACAGGCACTGCCCTGCCAGACTCATCAGAGGTCTCAGAAGATTGAACTCACAAAAACAAGTCACTGAAGGATCCTTGACTTTGTTTCAATGCATTCCTCATTTACACAGGCTCTGAGTTAAATTCAAGATGTAGACAGTGAACCAGACATGGGATGAATAATCAATATTCACTGGACACAACTTTATCCCAGGAGAAAACCCACGTGAAAACCCTGACCCAGCACCACAAAACCCTGAGCAGGCAGGCTGGAACAATGAGTCCCATTGTGAATGCTATGGAAGAGAAAACAGGCCCTTTGTGCCTTCAGAAAAGCATCCAGTCATCATTTCCCTCAGGGCATCCTTGAAGTAAAAGACTTCTTAAGACAGATGCCAGAGCTTGGCAGCAGGCTGTCCTTCTTAGCTTGGAAAATCTCTGCTAACTTACCTAACAATGGCACAAACCCCCCACTTTAATGTTGTCAAACAGCTGCATCTGCAGGATTCATGTTCCAGCCTTACCTAATGCACAATTATCACACCTCTTTTTAAATTTAAAGGGGAGGAAAAAAAAAAAAAAGCAGGGGGTGGGGGGAGACTCCCCACCCCAGTCATCCATCAAGTGTGCATCCTGGCCACTGCTCCCAAGAAATTTAATATATGCTAAAGAGATATAAAAAGACATCAAAAGCTTTCAGAAATAAAAGTGCTTCAGAAGCTAGATTTTAATATTGCCAAGTGGGTTTTTGCCAGATTATAAAGTTGACTGAAATGCCAGGATACTGCATTTTGGAAGCAGCAGCAGCTCACATATTGCCTTGTATTAGTGGCTGAAGTGTGTTGCTGATTCCAAAGCTGGACTATCATCATCTGTGGGGGAGAGAAGATTAATAAATAAATAAAAACTGACATTCCCTGCCAACCCTGCTGCCTTGAAGCACTCTTTTCAAGTGAGGCCTCCACAGGAAAATAAAAAAGTGAAGACCACTTTCTTTTGATTATAGTGCTTTCCCCAGGCAGGAATTTTTATTTCAGTTAGAATCTTTGAACCATTACATTTTCAGTGAGGCATTTTTATATTTACAGTTGACATCTTCATAGAAGAAGGAAACTTTTGAGCAACAGCTCTAAAGCATGAAGGCTGCCTGCAGGAAATACTTAAATTATTTTACATCCCAATGGAGCCTGTTGTTTTTAGCTAAAATTTAATCAACCTTAAATCAATGACCTTTCTTTGACTGAAAGCCTGCCCTTTGGAAAACTAACTTTCCCGAGAAACATATTTGGGTGAATAAATGCCAAACAAAGGGCTATTGAAATCTAAACATTTTCTCCATTTATACCTTGTGAACATTTAGTTCCTAAATTCCCAACTGCTGCCTAATGTACAGAACAGTGGTGCCTTGGTTGAATCACATAGCATTGATTTCAGAGTGTCACAGGGATCTCATTGACAGGAATCAATTAGAATCCAAAATCAATCAAATATGTTCATGCACTATCATTCATCGAATTTGAATATCCCCAAATTAATTGTAAGCATGTGAAAGAACCTAGAAATAAATTTTGAAAAAATACAAAAATAAAAATGAGTAAACCTTGAGAAGATAATAGTGCATCTGAGCATGTTTCATGCCTGCTGGGGTAAGTAAATGGTGAATCACACCTTCCCTTCCCAGCACAGGCTGAGATATATTCTTTTTGGAACATGAAAGGCAGAGGACACACCAGTCAATGATCCAGCATTATTTTATGAACAGCCTGTTACACACCCAATATCAAACATGCTGCCAGGATATTACAAAATGCACAGGTGTGTTACACTCTGAAAAACTGCACATTGTAAGTGAGCCACTGCACTTCAGGGAGAAAGAAAGGAGAGAATTCCTGAATCTACCAAAAGCAGGAATAGATGTGGCCACTTATCCAAAGAGCTGTTCTTGTTGCTGAGGACTCCTCTCTAAACACATTCCCCTGTAATTCTGTCAGGGTAATAAATCCTTCCACTCCTTACAGCACACTCAAAAGCACCCTGCTATTTAATGTCAGTGGAAAAATGGCCCAAAGTGTCTAAAACATTTCCTTTTGCTCATGTAAAAGTGCTGGCATTTCACTTCCTTCCTGATAAGCCAGTGCCAATGGACCTGATTATTCTTTTCTTATTCAAAGCACATCAGTAGTTCCAAAGCACTCTCCATCTTATCAGGTGTCTGAACAGCACAGTTACTGAAAACAGTTTGTCCTGCTCCTCTCTCCTTCTGCCAGGCTATCAGATAAACCCAACTAACTCTCTGTATTGACACACCATCAAACATAAGCTGTGTCTTCAACCCACTGTAGCCTGTTTCTGGCATGTTACAGGTTTGCTGCTTGACATTAGTTGTACCCAAAACAGCAGCAGTGAATTAGCTTAGAACAAAGATATCATCACTCCATAGCACAGAACACAAAAGGGACACAGGATAGGAAAAAAAAAAGAGAAACCTTTTGTGAAGGAAGAATGATCACTCTGATCTCAGCAGTTCACAGGTACTTATCTGGTGCTACCTGAAAAAGAGCATGGAAGCAGTAGGGTTCAAAAGCATTCAAAACAGACCTGACACAGGCCTCAAGAGTAGAAAAATAATTTCTTTTCTTGTTTATTTTATTCTCCTGTCCTCTCAGAACTGTCTCTGATTTGCAAGGGGTGAGAAAGTGAAAGGAAGGAAAATGGTAACAGCATCTGAAAGCATTTAAATGCCTTTACAGTTTTTGTCTGTGACAAGACTGATTTTCATGATCCAACCTTCATTTGGCACTAAAAGACTCTCATAATAAAAAAAAACAAAAAAACACTCTCCCCCAAACAAGCCTCTTGGCAACTCTCCTTTTCATTCAGTGTCTCAGATACAGAATTTTCAGTGCTGACTACTGAGGAATAACACAAGATCAACTCCTTCAGAAGGGCCACGGCTTTGAAGGTTTTACTTCCTGCACAGCCACAGGGAATAGGCACAGCATCTCCCTTCCTCCTTCTCAGGATGACAGGATATCCTCGGGATGAGCCCAGTGTTGGAAGAGTTAAACATTAACCTGGCTGTGCCCTGGGCACTCTCAGCTGGCTAAATGAAAAGTTCTGGAACTCCAGGAGAAATCCTGAGTTGCAGCTCTTTGATTAAGTACAGCCTTCTTTAGAAGCTGAAGCTCCAGCCCCTGAGTGGAGGATCCTTCCCACCACTTCTCCCACTGACAGTCCCCCAGAGCAATAAAATATCAAACATAAAAGGACAGTGGCATTCATCCTCCACAAAGACAGGACCAAATCCTGCACCCAATTTGATGACAGAAAAAAAAATTAAAAGTAAATAAAGGATACACAGAAAATTTCTTGATCCTTTTTTACATTTCCAATCTATGGAGAACTACACAAACTGCCAGTAGCAGAGTGCTCAGAGTACATAAAGGAGTGTGATTTCACCATTTTGTTAAATCTTGGTTTTACTAGATTTTCACATCTTGTATTTCTTTGAAAATATTCACGTGTGAGATTGAAAAAAGTGTTTCTTTCAAAAACAGCTCTAGAAACCAACCCAGAAATAGGGGGAGAGGGGTGAAAGAGCAGCAGTCACACGTACAAGAATGGTCTGAATAAAGCAAGTCACCTCCTGCCCACCCATCCTGGCACCTGCTGGGAAGGAATTTTGGAAATGCTGAGGAACAAGCTAGCACTACATTTGAGATATGACTTTTTCATCTCTACATCTACAGAACTTTAAACTGTTTCATGTCTGTAAGGGGGGTACTTTTGAATTAGATGATCAATGGAACATAGAGGCTTGAGAAAGGAATCATATTAGGATGTGAAACCAGCCAGAGTATGGTACAATGTAACTTCATGGCACAAGCGAATTGTAAGGTCCATTGTGCTTTTTAGCAAGTCAGCTTGATATCCCCTATTATGAGAGCTGAGTTCTTCCTTGGTTTGCTACATATTGCAAGATAGATACATCTACCCTTGAAACACAGTGGTAGAGGTCATCCATAGGGGTGAGAAAGATGATGATGGGAGGAAGATTCTGTGGGCAGGGGTCGCTGGCCCCTTGCCCTACAGCAGGGCATGCACAGACTGTTGCTATCAGGTGATGAACAGGCGGGGTTTGGCTGCCACTCAGGCATCACCTTATACTGGGTACTGGCCCTACGTGGTGTAATGTGGAGCTGATAAAATGGGGTGTCAGGACTGCTGGGGTGAGCGATCCTCATCCTGCCATGGAGACTGTGTTGCTCCGTGGGGACGCCCGCTAAGCACGGGCACCGACCAGCTGCTGCAGATCCTGGCAGCCCTGGCCTGTCTGTGTGGGTAAGCACAGGTTATTGAGAGGAAGCAATTGAGAAAGCCACTGTTTTATATCCTTTTTAATATCCTTGTAATTCCCTTTTTACTAGTTAATACTGTATTAAAAGCCACTCGTAGTATTGTTTTAATATCCTTTAAATGTTCCTTTAATTCCCTTTTTACTAGTTAATACTATAATAAAAGCTGTTCATAGTATTCAGAAAGTGCTGGGGAAAGAGATGGGCAGCACCCTTGCCAGGACTCGGGGCGGTGGCAGGTCTCCTTGGGCCAGGACTTGCCACAACTGCTGATTTGGGTGCAGCCCTGGCCAAAGGGCTGCCAGCAGCATTGGTGCCCTTGCCCACACCTTCCTTCTCGGTGTCAGCCCCCCTGTTTAGGATGGCCACCAGCCAGCACTTCTCCCAAGGAGGCCGTGCCAGCTTGTGTGGAAGGCCCCGTGCCCTTCCTGCTGCGACTGAGTCGGCAGCCGAGGGGGCTCCTTGTGCTGCCGTGAGCAGGCACAGGAGGGGAGTGTTTGCTCATTTCTTGAGCCGTTCCTACAGTTCAGGTCCAGCCAGATTAGATACTCAGAGAGCGGATTCCCTCCAAGGTGGGGCAGGTTGGTGGGGCTGGGGGAGGCCCCAGGCCACGTGGCACTGTGTCCCAGGGCCCTTTGTGACACGCTGGGCACGGCCGGTGGGATGGAAGGGGCAGGGTGTCCAAGGGCCCTTTATGACCCGCGGTGACAGAGGTGCTGCTGGTGACACGGCCACAGTGTCAACAGTGCTCCTCGGAGCAGGCGACGGGACAGGACGGGACAGAGCAGTGCTGTGCGGAGCCCCCGCGCAGCCAACTCGTGCCTTGCTGACCCGGAGCGTTTTGGAGGATTTTCTCATTTCCAGGTGACCTCGAGGCATTTCCACAGGATTTGGAGACCCGGAGTTTCTCCGAGGTGTCTCTAATCCCTGTGGCAGGTGCCCTTGAGACCCTTTTGCAGGACTTGGAGACCCGGAGCTTCTCCGAGGTGTCTCCAATCCCTGCGGCAGGTGGCCTCCAGGCCATTCTGCAGGACTTACGGCCCGGAGTTTCTCCGAGGTTCTCTTTCTCTCTTGCAGGTGCCCTGGACACCAGACTGTGGCATGGCAGGGAGACGCTTCAGCCTGCTCAGGCTGTTCCGGAGGAAGAAGGAGGAGGAAAGCCCTGGGGCTGCTCCAACACAGCAGCCTGAAGAGGTGCAGCAGGTGCAGCCCCCGCAGGAAGGTGAGTGCTGGAGCTGGGCCACAGGGCTAGTGGCTGCAGTCCCTTTGGCCTCATCCTGTCCCATCCCCTCTGGACATGCCCAGGGAAAGGGAGGGGGACAGAGGGGCTGATCTCCTGGCAGCCGTGCTCCATCCACTGGGCATCCCGGGGCTGGCCCTGCCTGCTCCTGGAGCCCAGGCCTGGGCTGTGTTCTCCGGCCTCTCCCGCACACCCTCAGCTCTGAGCACGCTCGCTCTTTGCCAGATGCAGGCCAGGAGCGGACAGAAGAGCAGCTCCGTGCCCATGGCCGCTTCCGCAGGGCAGCACAGGTACCTGCAGCCATCCCCGCCTGGGCTGGGCCTGCTCTCACTGCTCAGCCCAGCACCGCTGTCGCAGCACTCCAGGGGAAATCCCTCTCTTCCCTGCCCTTCTTTCTCCTGCAGACATTTATGAAATTCATGGGCAGTCGGCGTAGAAAGGCCAGGATCACACCAGCTGATGTCCAGGCCCAGCCTGACACCATCCCGACCCAGCTGACAAAGCCTGATGTCAGCACTGCGTCGACTGCTGTCCCAGCAAAGTGTGACACCGCAACCAGTGATCTCACAACCCACTGGGACACCACGTCCACCGATGATGTGTCACACTGTGACTCTGTGCTGCCTGGTCTCACGGAGGAGGCCGAAGCCACAACGACGGAGGGCGTGGCGAGCACTGACGCCGCGCCTGTTCAGCGCCTGGCCGATACCCCCAGCCTGGAGTTTCTTGAGGAGAGAGCTGTCTCTGCTGAAGTAAGCAGCCTGTGGCCCCCCAGGCTGGGTGCACTGGGCCCCCTCAGCCTTTGAGGTTGGCACAGTGTGCTGGGAAGGGACGCATTTCTCCGTGGAAGCTGGGCCAGTTGCTCACTCTGGCAGCTCTCCACCTCTCCCCTGTGCATCCTCCAGGCCAGACTGTGGGACCTGGGGACCTGGGGCTGCTCAAGGCATCTCCAGTCCCTGGGGCAGGTGCCCTCGAGGCCAGACAGTGGGACTGGATGAGGCGAGGCATTTCCCAGGCTTCTCTCTTGCAGCTGCCTTGAAGGCACGACTGCAGGACTTGGGGAGCCAAAGCTTTTCCATGGCATCTCTGCTGCAGGTAGCCATAACACCAGACGGAGACGTGCAGCAGAGACCCCCCACGGTGCCCAAGCTGGCCTGGGTGAAGGAGGAGAAGAAGGAGGAAAGCCCTAGGGCTGCTCCAGCACAGCAGCCTGAAGAGGTGCAGCAGGTGCAGCCCCCGCAGGAGGGTGAGTGCTGGAGCTGGGCCACAGGGCTGGTGGCTGCAGCCCACTTGGCCTCATCCTGCCCATCCCCTCTGGACATGCCCAGGGAAAGGGAGGGGGGCAGAGGGGCTGAACTCCTGGCAGCCGTGCTCCATCCACTGGGCATCCCGGAGCTGGCCCTGCCTGCTCCTGGAGCCCAGGCCTGGGCTGTGTTCTCCGGCCTCTCCCGCACACCCTCAGCTCTGAGCGCGCTCGCTCTTTGCCAGATGCAGCCCAGGAGCGGACAGAAGAGCAGCTCCGTGCCCGTGGCCGCTTCCGCAGGGCAGCACAGGTACCTGCAGCCATCCCCGCCTGGGCTGGGCCTGCTCTCACTGCTCAGCCCAGCACCGCTGTCGCAGCCCTCCAGGGGACATCCCTCTCTCTTCCTTGCCTTTCTCCTGTAGCTGGTTTGCAGATTCATCAGGTGCATTTGGCATGAAGAGGCCACTTTCATGGCCACTGGGGACACGGCAGACTCGGACCTCTTCAATGCCCAGACCAGCGCTGCCCTGCTGGATATGCTTGTGGAGAACAGTGTCTACAAAGCAAAGCAAGTAAGCAGCCTGTGGCCAGGGCTCCAGTCCCCCAGGGATGCTGTGGCCCCTCACGCCGGCTGCGCTGGGCCCCCTCAGCCTTTGAGACCAGCAGAGTGTGGTGGCAAGGGGAGCGCTTCTTGGGGGAAGCTGGGCGAGTTACTGGCTCTGGCAGCTCTCCAACTGTCCCCCGTGTCCCCTCCAGGTGCCAACCATAGTCAGGTGCATCCATCAGTGGCTCATGTCCAATGTGTCTGCTGAGCACAGGCTGGACAAGACTCTTGTCCTGCTGACTGAGGAACACCCCATGGACGTTGCAGTGACCCTGCTGCGCTCTGCCCCAGCCTGTGACAGGTATGGGGCCCACCTGCCTTGAGGGCTCACCTGCCTTTAGACCCCATCCCCCTGGACAGCCTGTCCCAAATGGTGTGCCAGAGACATGGAGACTTCCAGGACACTCCAGCTCCTCTCTTTGCCAGCTTTGGCATGTCAGCCTCCAATCCTGAGGCCAGCCTGCCTCCCTGCCCCACAAGGCACCGTGGCTCTGTCACCTGGGCCCCGCAGCTGCCCAGGCCACAGAGCTGTGTCCCAGACCCCCCTGAGGCAGAGTTGTGACTCCACAGAGCTGCTCGCACCATGTGGAAGACGCTCATCTCCTCCAGATGGACAAAGGAGCCGGTGCTGCAGATCCTCTTCCGTGTGCTGGAATACTGGCCAGCGCACAGGAGACGCACCTCTGATGGGGATGAGAGGGATGTCTTTGCCCTGGCTGTGAGTTTCTTGAGCTGGCCTCTGCTCGCCCCCAAGTTGCCTCTGGGACGCCTTTCCATCCTCCCTCACCACTGCTTCTCCCTGCCCCAGGCACTGGGCTGCAAGCCTGGCTTAGGGGCAGGTTCAGGGACACCAGGCTGGGGGATCCCCCTGTGTCTCCCCTGGCCTGTCCCTGCCATGCTTGGGCCCTGCCACATGGACATCTGGGCCCTGAGAGCCGTCTCTGGGTGCTTTGTCTTTGGCAGGCAACTGTGGCACTCTGGGAGATCCTCCAGCTGTCCCACTCCTGGTGCCCAGGGGGAGTGAAGGACAATTTCCCGCGCCTCCTTCTGACTCTGCTCTTCCAAGTTTTCATCAGCACAGAGGAGATGTCAGAGGAGGTCGAGACCTTCTGGAGGCGATGCCGGGAGCAGCGCAGCCTTCCCCCCAACCCCAACAGGTGCTCCATCCCAGTCCCCTCTCCCTGCCACGCCCTCGGGGCTGGGGCCAGGGCTCTGTGCCTGACCTGGGCTGTGCTCTGCACACAGGTTTGCAGTGCAGACTGTTAAAGCCCTGCTGCGCCAGCTGCTGGATGAGGACGTGTTGATGGCGATCGGTCGCAAGTGTGGCTGGGACATGCTCCTCAAGGCTGACAGCCACCACTATGCAGTGGGTCTGCTGGCCAGGTGAGAGCCCTTTCTCCCTACTGCCCCACACCCCCACAGGTCATTTCTGCCCTGTGCACAGGCCACCCCACACAGTGCCCGTGTGCTGGGCCAGAGGGCCTTGGCAGCCAGGGATGGCTGAGCAGAGTGGAAAAGGCGGAGAGGGGCGGCTGCACAGGAGGAGCCACCTCCCAAAGTGCCCATGTCCTCTCCTGGGCTGGTGGCCAAAGACCAGGCCTGTGTGAGTCAGTCCCAGGAGAGCTTTGCCCACCTGGCTCAGGGTCTCTGGCACCTTTATTCCCCCTTGCAGGGAGCTGTGCCGTGTCTCCCGCTCCTTCGGTCGCAGCATCGCAGTCAGCCTGCTCCCGCGGCTCAGCAGGGGAGAGCCCCTGTGGGAACTGCCTGCCCTGGCGTTCCTGGTGGAGGTGAGCCTGATGGCGAGCGCTGCCTGGCCCAGCTGCCTCCCCCTCTCTGCCCTCTCACAGCCGCAGCCGCCCGGGACGGTGCCTGCACCCTGTGCTGCTGCCTGGGCCCAGCCCAGGCGGGTCCGGGCTCCTGCCGGCCGGGCACCCCGTCACTGCTCCCTGCCTTTCAGGTCCTGCACTGCCTGAACCCCAGACAATATGGGCCCAGCGTCCTGCAGATTATTTCCAGGCACCTGCGCAGTCAGTGCCCGGAGAGGCGTCGCCTGGCGCTCCGAGGC